>NC_080737.1:2874523-3012023 GCF_019097595.1 Hemibagrus wyckioides
TTAAAAATACAGTTTTTAGGCTGATGGTATTCTAAGTCTGTGACCTATTGAACCAGTGTTAATGTATTCATTGATGGAGACTTCAAAGCACTGTTGTACGTCACTCTGGATAAGATCGTCTGCCCGATGCCAGAAATGTAATTGTAAATGCAAGTCAGCTCCTGTCCCTGATTGGTGGATCACCAGCTTTGATTTTGTCTCTCTGTTGAAGTTAGTAATACAAACAATGCAGCTTTTAGTAACAGAGACACTCTTCTGTCCTGAAGACTTTCCCCATGTCAGAAAATATTAAACACCTTTGTGTACACGTACAGACACATTAAGAACTTAGCTCTAAAGTCTCTTTCTGGTTTATGATCGTATATAAAATCCCAGCATGACTGCTTGCTGCCCCTTTAGCACCTTCTCACTTGCAAAGTGTTGTTAGTTTATCTACGTACCAAGCCTTGTATTTCTGATTCTATTTCACTGTATATGATCTGTTTTTGCTTACTGGATTTTCACTGTTTTGTATTTGCCCTTTTGATTTCTTTGCCTCGCTGGATGTTTTTTCTTGTTACCTGATTTTCCTGCCTGTTTATCCACATTGCCTTTGTCTGACGACTTGGATACCTCTGTTTGGATTATTAAAGTGGTTTTGTTCCGCATATGGATCCGTCTCAAATCCTGTTACAGGATACTTTGCCAATAATGGATCCAGCAGGCCCAACTCAGCTGCAAGCTATAGTAGCGCAACAAAGCCAGGCTATTGCGGCTTATTAAGAACAACTCACCATTCTCCAAAACACCAACACGCAGCTTCTCTGAGCTTTGGCGAACCCCACTGGAGCTAGGAGCGACGCGGTACGAGCTGCAATGTTTCTGTACAACTCATGCACCTGCACCATGGCACTGATTCCACTGCAGATTATGCAGTCAAATTCTGCACTTTCACGATGCAAAGAAGATGGAATGAACCAGTACTCAGGGCCGAGCGCAGGCTGAACTGGCGTGCAGAGATGAGGATTCTTCTCTAGACCAGTACATCACCAAAGCCATCCGCTTGGATAATTTAATCTGTCACCTGAGGAGTGGCTACGAAGACAATGTCTTCAGATATGATTCTACTGTGGACAAGCTGGACAGTGCTGCATGTCTTGTCCAGAGAAACCTGTATCTCGCATGACTAACCTGAGCCCTCATACTTGCTCTCTAAGTTTTCACCTCCCCATCCTGGTGCATTATGGTGATACCTCTCATTGTGTTTCAGCCCTAGTTGACTCTGGCATAGCTCTTAACATCATCCACTGCCAACTCACAGAAGAACTCCAACTTCCCCTAACTCAGCATGCCAGCCCACTGAAAATCACAGCAGTGGAAAACCAGCCTATTGCAGATGGCCTCATTACTCAGCAAACCTCCAAACCGGCCTGGTTCACACGGAAGAAATAGTACTTCAGATCACATCATCACCTGCGAACCAAATCATCCTGGGTTTCCCATGGCTTCAGGATCATGATCCACAAATATCATGGACTAAGAAAGAACTCATCCAATAGTGACCCTCACTGTCAACTCCACTATTTGAAACAACATCTCATTCTACCCTGCCACACTACTTCTATAGAAAGTCCCCACATTTCATCAGCTACGTACATTCCTAAGGAATATCAAGACCTCTGGGAGGTTTGAAGTAAGGAACGTGCTTCCACTCTCCCTCCTCATCTGCCATGGGATTGTGCCATTGACTTACTTCCTAACATCACTTTCCTGAAGAGCCCATTATCTGCTCCAAAAGCCCAAGCAATGGAGGAGTATATACGGCCGATTTTATTCGTCCCGCCACCTCTCCTGCTGCTTCCGGGTTCTTCTTTGTCGAAAAAAGGACGGAGGATTGCCCCAGGTACATCAGTTCATTCAAAATCCTTCAGCAAATCAATCCAGTAACCTACTACTTAGAACTACCCCACAGCTACCACATCTCATCATCTCAAACCAGCCCACACCCACAACTCCACGGCTGAAAATTCCACACCACCAACACCACCCTTTGAGGTTGATAGGTCCCCCACATATTTTATCAGTTACATTATCAACTCACAGAAGAGGAGATAAGATTCTAGACTTCTGGGTTATAGAGTTCATTACCGGTTTTATAGACATTTGAACACACTCACTCCATCACAGCTTGGCAAAGTATCATTAGTTTGTCTACATACCCAGCATTGTATTTCTGATTCTATTTTGCCTATGTGTATGACCTGTTTTTGCTTATTGGATTTTTGCTGGTCTGAATTTGTCCTTTTGATTTGTTTGCACCGCTGACTGTCTTTTCTGGTTACCTGATTTTCCTGCCTGTTTATCCACTCTACCTTTGTCTGATGATTTGGATACTTCTGTTTGGATTATTTAAGTGGTTTTGTTCTGCACATGGATCATTAGTGGCTCATTATGGCTCATGGCTCGGGTTAGGGTTAGGGTTAGGCTAACCCTAGGCTCATGGCTCATTAGTGACCCCAGGACTGATAAACACACTAGAGATCTGTTCTTGACTTGATGGACCACTATGTATTTATGTTGATGTTCTATCCTGACATTGTGTTAAAGGAACAGATGACCCTAAAGCCACTCTATAGCTCAAATAACATGGAAATGAGTGTCGACATGGAAGGGAATGTTCTGCAGAACTGACTGAGTCTTGGCACTATGACAAAACAAAAAAAACACCATGAAAATGTCAATAAACTCACCTCCTGATTCTGCATCACAATGCATAATAATAATAATCATAATAATAATATATCATTAAATAAATAAATAAATAAATAAATAAATAAACTACTGCTTAAACTAATTATATAACTAAATATCAACACAACTAACTCCTGACCTCTTCACTATTAATACTTAATACATCTTATCCTTAATAAATACATTAAATATTTGTCTCTTTGAAACAAAATAAATGATTACATTTTACATATTGAATAGTTCATAAACATTTTTTGTTCTTTTTTCCTTTTCATTAGAATGACATGCAACCAGCCCAGTGTGAGTAGTAGGTGAGTAAATGTGTGCACAAAACTACAGGAAAAGAGAGAGAGAGAGAGAGAGAGAGAGAGAGAGAGAGAGAGAGAGAGAGATTTTTCCTTTAATATGTCATCTATACATACCTACTAGATAACAGGTTTTTCCTTTAATATGTCATCTATACATACCTACTAGATAACAGGTTTTTCCTTTAATATGTCACCTATCTAGATAATAGTAGACTATGTAAAAGCTTGTGTGTTTGTGTGTGCACGTGTGGTCAGTCGACCAGACATTGCCACCATGAGCCGGTGGTTAGCTCCAATTGTATGGGAGGGTACATTTGACCTGACAGTGATTGATGCCATCTACAAACAACAGAACATCACCGTGGCAACCACTGTCTTCGCTCTGGGCAAGTAAGTCATTCCACAGTATTACGTCATGTCTGTGAAGTACAAGGCATTGTGGGTCACACACTGTGAGTGTTGACCGAGGGTAAATCTGTAGCTGTGTTAATAATGTTAATGATAACGCTCGAAATTCAATTAAATGCAAAACCAGGCTTATTAGATTTCCTGCCACATTCACCAGCACACCTTTGTGCTAAAATAGCTGTAATTATCACCCTGAGACGAAAATAAAATAAGTTAAATCTATGTTTCTATTATAAATCATAATCCGATGGTCCGAGGCCCTCAGTTCATTGCCTGATTTCCTTCATGGCTCAGTTCTCATGTTTTTTGATGAACAATCTGAATCATCTCCTGCAGGTATGTACGTTTCCTGAAGGACGTCCTAGAATCCGCGGAGCAGCACTTCATGGTGGGCTACCGAGTGCACTATTATGTGTTTACAGATCTCCCAGATGAGGTTCCCACGGTAACGCTGGGGGAGGGGCGTCAGCTGACCGTGATAAAAACCTCAAGCTCGAACCGCTGGCAGGAAATCTCTCTACGCAGGATGGAGATGATCGAGAAACTCATCGAAGACGAAGTCATCAATAAGGCAGACTATATTTTCTGCCTCGACGTCGACTCCAAATTCTATGCTCATTGGGGGGCGGAGTCTCTTGGTGACCTTGTCGGCACTCTACATGCCTGGTTTTTTGGAACATCTCGGGACCAGTTCACGTACGAGCGTCGCCCCGAATCTCAAGCCTATATACCTTTTAACGAAGGAGACTACTACTACGGAGGGGCCGTGATCGGAGGACGCCCCGACAAAGTGCTCAAGCTGGTGAAGACGTGCCGCATGAATCTGGATGTGGACCGAGCCAATAAGATCGAAGCAGTTTGGCAGGAAGAGTCTCACCTGAACAAGTACTTCCTGTACAACAAACCCACCAAGTTACTCTCACCTGAATACCTGTGGGATGATAGAAAAGGGAAACCCAGCTTCATGAAAGTGGTGCGTTTCTCACAGGTGGAGAAGAACTACGCTGAGATTCGACCCAACCCTTAAAGCACGACGTAGATAAGCAGGACGTAAGACCTCTTAAACATAAGAGCTTTGTTTTTCTTCATATCACTCACCTTTTATCTTGTTGGGCTTCCTCTATCAAATCTGGCAACAGCATGTTACTGTGTGATGTTCAGCAAAGCATTCCTGCAAGGTTTTTTTAATGGTTTTCATTTAGTCTTGATTGTAAAACATTCTTAGATTTCTCCAGATATCTTCAGTTCTATAAACAGGAAATGAATACTGAGTTATTGTAAATGACATAAAATATGGCCAAATGTTTTGTAAAGTTTTGATCTGTTGATGGAAACAGATCATGAAGAAGCTGTGTTCATTTACAGCTGGCTACCTCGCGCTGATTTGCAGATTCCTGGTTAAAGGTTCTTCCTTTTAATCTTCATCTGATGGTTTGTATTTCATATTTGAACTTAAACATTATATTGAATCACTGCTGTGTCTGCTGACAATGTCACTAAGATTTATGTATTATTGCTTTTGTACTAAGTTTCTGTGTGTTTAGGTTCATGATGTTTTGCCTTGATATAATAAAACTGGAACATGATGGAAGAGATCTATTGTCTTGATAAGTACACAATGAATGCCATTACTTTTTATTGACCTGAAGTACATGATGATTTTGGTGATGAAAAGGTGAGAGATGGGAGGAAACCATTAAACCTGCCAGTAACACATACTGTCAAAAATGTTCAATACAAGCACTAACGCAAGCTCAGGATGAAGCTGTGAGATAACCAGTGCACTGGTTGCATTCATAACCTCCATTTATCAAAACCACATCTAACTGAGGGATCTACGGGTTTTTTTCAACACAACATTAACAATAATAAGATACATTTTATGTAAGATAAAGTAAATAAATAAATACATAAATAAATATATATTTATTTATATATATAAATAAATATATATATAAATAAATATATATTTAAATATATATATATATATATTTAGTTATATATATACAAAAATAAATAAAATAAATAAATAAAAAGGTAAAACCTTCTGACACGGAAAGGGCTGAAATTAAAAGCTAAACTAAATAAATAACATTTTTCTTGGACATGTAATGTAATGATTATTTCAATATTGTTTGCATGACATTACCAACATATTAGTATAGTGATCTGTGCAGATATGCAAATTGAATTCTGCTGTATTTGGTTGTATCATGATGATGACTCCGTAGGAAAAGCATACACACACTCGTTTTTCTGACATTTCTACTGAATCTCCCGTATATATAACACACAGTGATAATTCAGTCAGAAAAATGTTTGTGTTTGTGTGTGTGAGTTGCCCACAGCTAACACTATCCACAAGCACATATTTTGGCACTTTTATTTCCAAATCATGTGCATGTTTTTATTGATTTTCCTAAAGACCAGGCAAATGCAAAGACACATTCTGTCCTTTTTTGATTCTACATTTACATTTCTGTCATTTGGCAGACACCCTTACACAAAGCAACCTACATCTAATCTCATTTTTAACAACTGAGTAATTGAGGATTAAGGTCCTTGCACAGGGGCCCAACAACATAACCACTAAGCTACCATATCCCCTGAAATGACATTCTCACTAAATACATAGATTCTTACTAAATGCATGTGTACACACACACACACACACACACACACAAAGGGTATAGTGCAATTCCATGATCTTTATTTATCAAATATTCGGTTTTGTGTTTGGATTTGAATAATGTGTGAGAGGGTGTAGTCTATACCTGAAGTTTTTCTGTTGTTGGTCTGTGTTTATTTATTATTTGCATCGCTCAAACAACTTGGAATGGAGTGTAGACACTGAGGGAAGTGTTCTGCAGAAGTGACTATTGGCACTATGACAAAAAAACAAACAAACAAAAAGAACACCATGAAAGAGAGAGAGAGAGAGAGAGAGAGAGAGAGAGAGAGAGAGAGAGAAAGCATGTTTTTCCTTTTATATGTCACCTGTTCATACCTACCAGATTACAGTAGACTATGTAAAAGCTTGTGTGAAGAAGCTTTTATTGTAATTTTAACCATATATAGCTGATCACGCAGTTCACAGTGAAATGAGACAACGTTTCCCCAGGACCCTGATGCTACATAAAATAACATAACATATAGCTACAAAACAACACAGAACTAAGGACAGAAAGTAAGTTGTCCTAGCTACATAAAGTGCAACGTGTGCAACCTAGTGCAAACAGTGCAAGACAGAAGACAGTGCAAACAGATAATACAAAACAAACCAGTACAGGACACATACATAACATACACAATAAAGACAGAATAACGCCCACCAGTATACACTCTTCAGTGTATAAGCAGTGCAACGTGCAAAATAGGAGAACTGTAAACAAGAGGATTCTTGTAAATATAATACACTTTTTTATAGCAGCAGTTGGTGGCTGCATCAATTGGATGAATGTGCAAATACAGCATGTAAACAGTTATAATATAAGTGGAGTTATAGACATGTATGTGTTGAGTTCAGAACAGATCAGTTCACAGAGTTGAGTGAGGGTGTGTGTGTGTGTGCCTGAGCCTGATGGCTTGAAGGAAGAAACTGTTGATACCTCTTTCCAGATGGCAGGAGTGTGAAGAGTGTGTGTGAGGGGTGTGTGGGGTCATCCACAATGCTGTTGGCTTTGTGGATGCAGCGTGTAGTGTAAATGTCTGTGATTGAGGGGAGAGAGACTCGAATGATCTTTTCAGCTGTCCTCACTATCCGCTGAAAGGTCTTGCAATACAAGATGGAGCAATTTGCAAGCAAGCCAGTGATGCAGCTGCTCAGGACGCTCTCGATGGTCCCTCTGTAAAACATAGTCAAAACAACCATAGGGGGGAGGAAGATGGGCTTTCCTCAGCCTCCGCGGGAAGTAGAGGCGCTGCTGGGCTTTCTTGGTGATGGAGCTGGTGTTTAGTGACCAGGTGAAGTTCTCTGCCAGATGAACACCAGGAATTTGGTGCTCTTGACGATCTCCACAGAGGATCCATCGATGGAGCTCTCTGTACTCTCCTAAAGTCAACAACCATCTCTTTAGTTTTGTCAATGTTCAGAGACAGGTTGCTGGCTCTACATCAGGATGTTGCACCTTCTCTCTGTATGCTGACTCGTTGTTCTTGCTAATGAGACCCACCATGGTCGAGTCATCTGCAAACTTGATGGTGTGGTTCGAGCTCACATATCTAGGAGGTCCTTCAAGAAACGCATATACCATCAGGGATGAGTCAGCATCCCTGCTGGTATATGCATTTCTTGAAGGACCTCCTAGAATCTGTGGAGCAACACTTCATAGTGAGCAACCAAATGAATTATTACGTGTTTACAGATCTCCTGGATGAGGTTACCATGGTAAGGCTAGAGGGGGGGCGTCACCTCATCGCAAAAAAAATGCAAGCTTCAACCGCTGGCAGAAAATATCACTACACAGGATGGAGATGAACGGGACCAGTTCACGTACGAGCGTCGCCCCGAATCTCAAGCCTATATACCTTTTAACGAAGGAGACTACTACTACGGAGGGGCCGTGATCGGAGGACGCCCCGACAAAGTGCTCAAGCTGGTGAAGACGTGCCGCATGAATCTGGATGTGGACCGAGCCAATAAGATCGAAGCAGTTTGGCAGGAAGAGTCTCACCTGAACAAGTACTTCCTGTACAACAAACCCACCAAGTTACTCTCACCTGAATACCTGTGGGATGATAGAAAAGGGAAACCCAGCTTCATGAAAGTGGTGCGTTTCTCACAGGTGGAGAAGAACTACGCTGAGATTCGACCCAACCCTTAAAGCACGACGTAGATAAGCAGGACGTAAGACCTCTTAAACATAAGAGCTTTGTTTTTCTTCGTATCACTCACCTTTTATCTTGTTGGGCTTCCTCTATCAAATCTGGCAACAGCATGTTACTGTGTGATGTTCAGCAAAGCATTCCTGCAAGGTTTTTTTAATGGTTTTCATTTAGTCTTGATTGTAAAACATTCTTAGATTTCTCCAGATATCTTCAGTTCTATAAACAGGAAATGAATACTGAGTTATTGTAAATGACATAAAATATGGCCAAATGTTTTGTAAAGTTTTGATCTGTTGATGGAAACAGATCATGAAGAAGCTGTGTTCATTTACAGCTGGCTACCTCGCGCTGATTTGCAGATTCCTGGTTAAAGGTTCTTCCTTTTAATCTTCATCTGATGGTTTGTATTTCATATTTGAACTTAAACATTATATTGAATCACTGCTGTGTCTGCTGACAATGTCACTAAGATTTATGTATTATTGCTTTTGTACTAAGTTTCTGTGTGTTTAGGTTCATGATGTTTTGCCTTGATATAATAAAACTGGAACATGATGGAAGAGATCTATTGTCTTGATAAGTACACAATGAATGCCATTACTTTTTATTGACCTGAAGTACATGATGATTTTGGTGATGAAAAGGTGAGAGATGGGAGGAAACCATTAAACCTGCCAGTAACACATACTGTCAAAAATGTTCAATACAAGCACTAACGCAAGCTCAGGATGAAGCTGTGAGATAACCAGTGCACTGGTTGCATTCATAACCTCCATTTATCAAAACCACATCTAACTGAGGGATCTACGGGTTTTTTTCAACACAACATTAACAATAATAAGATACATTTTATGTAAGATAAAGTAAATAAATAAATACATAAATAAATATATATTTATTTATATATATAAATAAATATATATATAAATAAATATATATTTATATATATATATATATATACAAAAATAAATAAAATAAATAAATAAAAAGGTAAAACCTTCTGACACGAAAAGGGCTGAAATTAAAAGCTAAACTAAATAAATAACATTTTTCTTGGACATGTAATGTAATGATTATTTCAATATTGTTTGCATGACATTACCAACATATTAGTATAGTGATCTGTGCAGATATGCAAATTGAATTCTGCTGTATTTGGTTGTATCATGATGATGACTCCGTAGGAAAAGCATACACACACTCGTTTTTCTGACATTTCTACTGAATCTCCCGTATATATAACACACAGTGATAATTCAGTCAGAAAAATGTTTGTGTTTGTGTGTGTGAGTTGCCCACAGCTAACACTATCCACAAGCACATATTTTGGCACTTTTATTTCCAAATCATGTGCATGTTTTTATTGATTTTCCTAAAGACCAGGCAAATGCAAAGACACATTCTGTCCTTTTTTGATTCTACATTTACATTTCTGTCATTTGGCAGACACCCTTACACAAAGCAACCTACATCTAATCTCATTTTTAACAACTGAGTAATTGAGGATTAAGGTCCTTGCACAGGGGCCCAACAACATAACCACTAAGCTACCATATCCCCTGAAATGACATTCTCACTAAATACATAGATTCTTACTAAATGCATGTGTACACACACACACACACACAAACTTTTTTCCATAACAAGTACCACACTGAGTTATGGGGACACACATTATCCTTTGTCATAGAGATTAGTAGGTAATATTAAACTGCTCCTTATGGCATGGGGTAAAAGTCTGACTGTTCAGAATTCAATTCTAGTGAAACAGTCTAGAAATATGACGACCTGACATTCTACAGGACTGTAAGGACAGGGCGGGAGTGGGCGGGAGTAGGCGGGAGCAGGCGGGTTCTAATTTGGACATTTAATCTTATACACACACAGCCAACTAACCCTTAATTATGAGGACAATCTGGGTTTACATGGACATCACTCATATACACACACACACACAGCCAACTAACCCTTTATTATGAGGACAATCTGGGTTTACATGGACATCACTCATATACACACACAGCCAACTAACCCTTAATTATGAGGACAATCTGGGTTTACATGGACATCACTCATATACACACACACACACACACAGCCAACTAACCCTTTATTATGAGGACAATCTGGGTTTCACTGGACATAACTCATACACACACACACACACACACACACACACACATAGCCAACTAACCCTTGATTATGAGGACAATCTGGGTTTCACTGGACATAACTCATACACACACACACATAGCCAACTAACCCTTGATTATGAGGACAATCTGGGTTTCACTGGACATCCCTCATATACACACACATACACACATAGCCAACTAACCCTTGATTATGAGGACAATCTGGGTTTCACTGGACATAACTCATACACACACACACACACATAGCCAACTAACCCTTGATTATGAGGACAATCTGGGTTTCACTGGACATAACTCATACACACACACACACACACATAGCCAACTAACTCTTGATTATGAGGACAATCTGGGTTTCACTGGACATAACTCATACACACACACACACACACAGCCAACTAACTCTTGATTATGAGGACAATCTGGGTTTCACTGGACATAACTCATACACACACACACACACACACAGCCAACTAACCCTTGATTATGAGGACAATCTGGGTTTCACTGGACATAACTCATACACACACACACACACATAGCCAACTAACCCTTGATTATGAGGACAATCTGGGTTTCACTGGACATAACTCATACACACACACACACACACACACACACATAGCCAACTAACCCTTGATTATGAGGACAATCTGGGTTTCACTGGACATAACTCATACACACACACACATAGCAAACTAACTATTGATTATGAGGACAATCTGGGTTTCACTGGACATCCCTCATATACACACACATACACACACACATAGCCAACTAACCCTTGATTATGAGGACAATCTGGGTTTCACTGGACATAACTCATACACACACACACACACATAGCCAACTAACCCTTGATTATGAGGACAATCTGGGTTTCACTGGACATAACTCATACACACACACACACACACAGCCAACTAACTCTTGATTATGAGGACAATCTGGGTTTCACTGGACATAACTCATACACACACACACACACACACACACAGCCAACTAACCCTTGATTATGAGGACAATCTGGGTTTCACTGGACATAACTCATACACACACACACACACATAGCCAACTAACCCTTGATTATGAGGACAATCTGGGTTTCACTGGACATAACTCATATACACACACATACACACACACATAGCCAACTAACCCTTGATTATGAGGACAATCTGGGTTTCACTGGACATCCCTCATATACACACACATACACACACACACATAGCCAACTAACCCTTGATTATGAGGACAATCTGGGTTTCACTGGACATCCCTCATATACACACACATACACACATAGCCAACTAACCCTTGATTATGAGGACAATCTGGGTTTCACTGGACATAACTCATACACACACACACATAGCCAACTAACCCTTGATTATGAGGACAATCTGGGTTTCACTGGACATCCCTCATATACACACACATACACACATAGCCAACTAACCCTTGATTATGAGGACAATCTGGGTTTCACTGGACATAACTCATACACACACATACACACATAGCCAACTAACCCTTGATTATGAGGACAATCTGGGTTTCACTGGACATAACTCATACACACACACACACACATAGCCAACTAACCCTTGATTATGAGGACAATCTGGGTTTCACTGGACATAACTCATACACACACACACACACACATAGCCAACTAACTCTTGATTATGAGGACAATCTGGGTTTCACTGGACATAACTCATACACACACACACACACACAGCCAACTAACTCTTGATTATGAGGACAATCTGGGTTTCACTGGACATAACTCATACACACACACACACACACACAGCCAACTAACCCTTGATTATGAGGACAATCTGGGTTTCACTGGACATAACTCATACACACACACACACACATAGCCAACTAACCCTTGATTATGAGGACAATCTGGGTTTCACTGGACATCCCTCATATACACACACACACACATAGCCAACTAACCCTTGATTATGAGGACAATCTGGGTTTCACTGGACATAACTCATACACACACACACACACATAGCCAACTAACTCTTGATTATGAGGACAATCTGGGTTTCACTGGACATCCCTCATATACACACACATACACACACATAGCCAACTAACCCTTGATTATGAGAACAATCTGGGTTTCACTGGACATAACTCATACACACACACACACACATAGCCAACTAACCCTTGATTATGAGGACAATCTGGGTTTCACTGGACATAACTCATACACACACACACACACACATAGCCAACTAACCCTTGATTATGAGGACAATCTGGGTTTCACTGGACATCACTCATACACACACACATACACACACACACACACACATAGCCAACTAACCCGTGATTATGAGGACAATCTGGGTTTCACTGGACATAACTCATACACACACACACACACACATAGCCAACTAACCCTTGATTATGAGGACAATCTGGGTTTCACTGGACATCACTCATACACACACACATACACACACACACACACACATAGCCAACTAACCCTTGATTATGAGGACAATCTGGGTTTCACTGGACATCCCTCATATACACACAAATACAAGCCTAACTAACTTGATAATGAGGACAATCTGATTGCAATCTGACAACAAAAGGTTGTTTCAAATGTTTAAAAGAAGTTGAATTTGAACTACTAAGTCAAACTAAATACAGTACTAAACCAAATCAGATCTACAGTGAAGAGTAAATTCACAAAAGAATTGTGCATCTTTTTGCGGCCACTAAACCTGCAGAAGAAACATGCACACCTAAGGACAGTGCTACATTGAGCCGCTGCTATAATATGCAACATGCATACATTTGGTGCAAAATTAGGTAATTAGGTAAAATTAGCCTTGGTGGAGAAAGTTCAATGATTAAAAATCAGCAAGTTGTACACTTCAAACAAGACCAATCAAAGGTAAAAAGATGAATCAATAAAAACCAAACCAAAACTGAAAAAGAAATGAAAATAAAATAAATGGAGAAAGTATATGTAACCAGGTGGTACATAGGAGGAGTTTATTGCTTCTTCTGCATGGTGAAATTCCCTACTTCAGTTATTTGTTGTTTAAAATTTATGAAATAATAAACGGTGTATACCTGTATTTTGGAATACCTGGGAGAGACACGCATGCGCTCTAGTTTTCAGACATGTTGCGTGACATGCAGTGAGCAATGGAGAGGAGTTGTGCGCTCTCTGTGGAATCGTGTTATATTTGAGACCATCCAGCATGTACTGCTAGGAGTTCATGGTTATTGTTCCCACTGCCATATTGTATAGTGTAATACCACATTGTTTTGCATAGTAATTTTGTTGTAAATCATACAATATAGAGCTGGGAAAAGTTTAGCTGTAGCAGCTCTGCACACAGTTACTTTCTTTATCTGAAATCCAAAGTTTGCTGTATTTAGTTATTTTTCTGCTCTTTTACCTGTACCTAAGTGAAATCTGTGAGCCTGCACTGTTTCTTGTACCTTTTTGAGAGAATGGTGCCAGGACAAATTCTTTTGAACATAATAATTGAATAAACTACAAAATAAGTGAAACCGCTCCTTCCGCCCGGTCACACATTTTGGTACCGGGAGTGGGGTAGTTTATTCAGGCTGATACGGTTGGGACGAGCAGTTTGGTTTGGTTAGGCAATACGGCAGTGGTGAATGTTTTGCAGAGGCGGAGGATGTCCCAAGCAGAGCTGGTGTGAAGGATTGCGGGTACGGAGGACGTGGCCAGCGTGGGACTGATCGGGTACTGAAAAGACTGGAAAGGTTGGACGAGTTTGCACCAAGGACAATTGTCGTGGAATGAGTTGTTTATTCTGAGTTATTTTTATTTTGATCTACTTGTGTGAGAAATGTCAAACTCTGATGAACTGCCTGCAGTGGGGGCACACACCCCTGTTGCTGAAGCTGTGGGTAATGATGGCATAGAGCAAATGAGGAATCAAATTGAAGAGTTAAGGGATTGGAGGAATGACACTGGCAAATAGGGCCGTAGGTGGAGGTAGTTCAACTCGCTCTTACATTTATGTCCCTCATGAACATCAGGTTCAGCCTGACGTTCACCGGGGGAGTTTAACAAAGATGGGAGGTCTATAGAGGAGTTTATTGAGGAGACAGAAAGGGTTCTACGGGCCAGAGACCAGACACAAGAAGAGGAAGTGAACTTTATTATTTCACTTTTGAGGGGATCTGCACTAGAAGAGGTATGTTTATGTGTGGGAAACCAGTCCAGACAGGCCAGTGATTTGTTTACTTTTTTGTGTGAAGCATTTAGTGAACGGCGTAGTGGGACTCAGTTGTTGCAGATGTTTTATAATCGCAAACAATTGGAGGGGGAAGATCTTCGAAATTACTCTCATGCTCTTTCTCGTCTATTAAGCTTTATCACAAAACAGTCCCCAGGCAGCTTGGCAAATGAGCAGGGGCTTTTGCGTGATCAATTTGTGGAGGGTGTGTAAGATGATCAGAGAAAAGCCCCATTTGACCCTTCTTGAGATTCGTAATGAAGCCCTTCTTTGGTCTGTGGAAGAGAGCAGACCGACTAGAGTAGTAAATAGTCGACCTGTCCATTCAGAAGTACTGGGTGAAACCAAAGATAATTCTGGTTCTGGAACTCACACATCTACGGTGTTGAATGATATTTTGCAGGTAATTTCCCGGCAGGACAAGCGAATAAGTGAGCAAGAGCAAACTATTTCAGAGCTTACTAAGGCTGTCAAAGAGTTGACTGCACAACGGTTAGCATCAGTTCCACAGCAGTCCTCATCAAAGTCTCCTCCTAGGTTTACAGAAGAGGGAGAACCTATCTGTTTCAGATGCAATGAGGCTGGGCATGTCGCCAGGTGCTGCACTTTTAGATGGGGTATGTGGAATAAAAATTCTGTTCTACTCACTACAAAATTCTGACTCCAGTTCCACACTGACCTGACAGCTCAGTCTGAGTGAGACTCTATCTAATTAAGACTCTT
Organism: Hemibagrus wyckioides; assembly: GCF_019097595.1. Taxonomy (NCBI): domain Eukaryota; kingdom Metazoa; phylum Chordata; class Actinopteri; order Siluriformes; family Bagridae; genus Hemibagrus; species Hemibagrus wyckioides. The sequence continues at coordinate 2,889,941 of NC_080737.1, forward strand.
AACTAAATAAGCCAAATCAAGCAGACTAGATGAATGCAGATAAGAGATTTTATTTGCAGTCAGCGCTGATACAAGAATTGAGATGCTCACGCATGAATGTCCCAACAGCCTCTAAATGGGGAACTCCAATCACAGCCTTTATATACATTTTCCTTATCTCTCCAAATGTAACACGTGACTGGTTCTTTGCTGAGACAATCCCACCTATTTTTCTTTTTGGAACTTTAGGTTCTTTTTGACACCATTATCTTTGAATTTACAACTTCTCGAATACCATTATAATTAAACTTTCTTGAATTATTATATTAAAAATGTGGGTGTCTCCGCCCCCACCAGTGGGATTTTCTTCAGCCTCACTCTCTCAGGTGCCTCATTCATCCTCAGCAGATAGCATGGGTAAGTTCTCGGTTCTTCAGGGGCCTACACCCATCTTCTACTCTTTTTTCATTATACTTTACACTTCACCGCTTTCTGGTTTATCTGTTTTCTTCTACATATGTGATCTAGATATTTCACCTGGTACCACCATCGCAGTTCAGCACGCGCTGCGCTTACTTCATGATGAGATCATTGCCTCTCAAGGTACCAGTGGGGCAAAGATGGGCCATGATGATCTAGGGTGCATCTCTGACATTGATTGGTCCAAATTTGGGAAGCCTGGTACCGCTGAGAAAGCCTGCCAGACTGACATCATCGATACAGCTGCTCATTCTCTAAAGCCCTTGCAGACTACATGCAAGGCCCATGACTGAGCTACATGTCGCGTTAAACCCTATATTGTTCTTAAACTCAAACGATCTAATGAATAAATTTTACCTGAGAACTCAATCATGCTGTCCCCTGGTTATTTCACACAACATCAAATACACGCTCCATACATATATACTTCAAGTACAAAATTATCTCCCACAGGTGGTAGGCCAAAGAGTGATACCAGGACAGCTGAGGGGCGAGAAAGGCAAGGTCCTTCTGTCCTTGAGTCAGGCAGCACAAGGAGTAGTTCCTGGTCCACCACCTGAAGGAACCAGTCGCGACAGGTTTCTGGAATGGCCGGTTGGAACTTGCTCAATGGTGGATTTGAAAATTAGAGGTGTGTTTGTGTCATGTTTGCTCGACACTGGTAGTCAGGTTACTATCACCGAAGGGTTCTTCCGAGAGCATTTATTTAGGAATGGCGGTGATGTGATGTCCACTTCTGGTTGGTTAAAGATCACAGCAGCCAATGGTTTAGATATTCCCTATTTGGGTTACATTGAGCTGGATGTGGAGGTTATGGGGATGACTTTGCCTGAGTATGGGTTGTTGATTGTTAAAGAAACCCCTAGTTCATCATCTTTGGCTGCGCTCATTGGAATGAACATTATCAGTAAGTGCCAACAGATCGTGCATGCTGAATTTGACACGAGGCTTGCCCAGTCGGTCGAGTTGATAGAACGAGTTTCATTCGCCTGTGTCGCCGGTAAGACTCCTACTCATGTGCTGGCATGGTTGTCAGCTACTGTTCTGGTCAAGGGGATAGACCATGGTAAAAAAGATGACTCTGCATGGTTGGTAGAGCCAGTAAGCACCCCCTTACCAGGCGATTTAGTTGTTGTGCCTACCTTGGTCACATCTGAGTTGCCTGTGTTTAACTGTGTTTTTAAGAGTGCTTAACCTGTCTCAGGAAGACCTTTGGCTGCAGCCCAGGGCCCGTGTGGGCATGTGCTCCCTGGTAGATGATAATGGTGCGGGTTCATCCTGTGAAGTGAAGTTCCAGCAAATCTCTGCCGATACTGTGGGTGTAGGTCAGGGCTCTGAATCTCACACCCAATCGGTCTTGGATCACATCGTCATGGGAGGCACGCCGGAAGAGCAAGTTCAGTTAAAAGCAGTGTTGGGCAAGTATTCAGCTGTGTTTGCCTCAGGTGATGATGATCTGGTCTATATGGAAAGAGTTCAGCACGAGATTCATTTGACCGACGATGTACCGGTGAATCAGCCATACAGATGCATTCCACCAAATCAGTACCAGGAGATAAGAAAGCACATCACAAAGTTGCTAAAGAAGGGAGTCATCCAAGTGTAAGTGCTTACGCCTTGTCTGTGGTATTGGTGCACAAAACTGATGGGTCTTTACATCTGTGCGTAGATTATAGGAAGCTTAATACTAAGATGAGGCGTGATGCATTTCCGCTACCCAGGATTGATGAGAGCTTCGATGCCCTCAGGGGAGCAAAGTTTTTCTCGACGGTGGACTTGGCCTCTGGGTATCATCAGATAGCGGTGAGTGACAGGGACAGAGCCAAGACAGCCTTCACAACACCTTTTGGTTTATTTGAGTACCGGAGGATGCCGTTTGGGGTCTGCAATGGACCATCGACGTTTCAGCAACTCATGCAGGCTGTCATGAGTGATCTGATCTTCCAGGTGTTGATAGTATATTTGGGTGACATCTTACTGTTTTCACAAACATTTGAAGAACACCTGGAAAGATTATAAATGGTGCTGAAATGGTTGGCAGATATTGGCTTGAAGGTGAAGCTAGAGAACTGTCATTTCCTCCAAGACTGTGTGTTTCCTGGGCCATCAGGTGTCAGCGCAGGGGATTTCTCCTGACCCGGATAAGGTTGCTGTGGTTAGCGATTGGAAGAAACAGTGAAGGATCTGAGGTTGTTTTTGGGTTTCTGTAGCTATTATAGAAAGTTTATCATGGGCTTCTGAAAGATAGCTGGACCTTTACATGACCTGGTGAAGGTATTTAGAAGGTTCTGGGATGAGAAAAGGAGACCGAACCACTCAGAAAGGAAGTCTGTGTCCAAGCCGGAAAAGTGTCTTCTGAAGCAGTGGAGCTTTATCAAAGAACATAATGGACTGCTGTACCGAGTAGTAGATCTTCCCTCCCTTCTGGTGAGAACCGCTGGCAGTTGTTGTTACCTGTGTGTCTGAGGGAACAAGTGCTGCAGAGTGTGCATAATGATATGGGGCACCAGGGTGCTGAGAGGACTATGGGGTTGTTAAAGCAGTGATGTTTCTGGTCTGGCATGCATGAGGATGTGGAAGAGTGGGTGAGAAAGTGTCAATGGTGCATTCTTATGAAGATGCTCAGCCCAGAATCCGGGCCCCTGTGAGAGCATTTTTGGCTTCCAGGCCTTTAGAAGTGATCGTGGTGGACTTTACTGTCTTAGAGCCTGCTTCTGATGGGCATGAAAACGTTCTTGTTGTTACTGACGTTTTTACAAAGTTTACACAGGCATTTCCTACAAAAGACCAGAAGGCCGACACTACAGCCAAGATCTTGCTGAGGGAGTGGTTTATGAAATACGGCGTCCCTGAGAGGTTGCACTCCGATCACGGGTGAAATTTCGAGAGTGAGGTGATAGCCGAGTTGTGCAGACTCTATGGGGTAAAAAAGACGCATACAACACCTTATAGGCCGCAAGGTAATGCCCAATGTGAATGGTATAACCGAATGCTTCACACCCTGCTGCGCACATTACCGCCAGAACGGAAACGGCGTTGGCCTGAGTTAGTTCATGCGTACAATGTGACTCCACACGCTACTACAGGGTTTTCCCCTTATTACCTCCTTTTTGGATTGCAGCCACATCTGTCCATTGATGCTTTGTTGGGGGGTAGGGAAATCTCTGAGGGGAAGGATTGGTTATCTGTACATCAAGAGAGGCTGTGGTACGCTCATGAGAAAGCTAGGGAGTTCTCAGAGGAGAAAGCACTGGACAGGGTAACTCGTTAACAAGATGGTGCTGGTGAGGTCAGCTGCCGTCACGACTGCTCCTACCACTTTTTCTTTGTTTTTGTCTTTTAAATTAAGTTTCAGTACAGACATACTGGCTAATTCTTCAACATGGAGTACATTTGTTACAATAGAGATACTCTTATTTCTATTGGTGTACAATGTATTCACAATTCGACGTTTTTGACCCCGGATCCAAGCTGGCCGAGTGAGATCCTGAGGGAGAACAAAGGACGCGAGCCGGCTTCAGGAACAGGCTGAGAGCCCATGCACACCACACACCTCTGCCTATCATCCTGCTCGCCAACGTCCAGTCACTGGAGAACAAGCTAGACGACCTCAGGGCCAGGGTAAAGTTCCAGAGAGACATTCGGGACTGCAATCTCCTCTGCTTCACCAAGACATGGCTGAACCCAGCGGTGCCAGACCACGCCATCCAGCTGGCCGAGTTCTTCTCGGTTCACCGCATGGACAGAACACTGGACTCGGGGAAGTCGAGAGGAGGCGGCGTGTGTTTAATGGTGAACAGCAGCTGGTGCGACAGCGCGAGCATTGTTCCTCTCACACGCTCCTGCACACCCAACCTGGAACTACTGACCATCAAATGTCGTCCTTTTTATCTTCCTTGGGAGTTTACATTGGTCATAGTCAGCGCCGTTTATATTCCGCCTCAGGCGGACACGGACACTGCTTTATGCGAGCTGCATGAAGCACTCATACAACAACAGACTCAACACCGGGATGCTGTGCTTATTGTGGCGGGGGACTTTGACAGCGCCAACCTCAAACGCACAGCGCCGAACTTTTACCAGCACATCAGCTGCCCCACCAGGGGTGAAAGGACACTGGACCACTGCTACACTACAGTCAGAGACAGCTACAAGGCACAATCTCGCCCACCGTTTGGGAAATCCGACCACGCCGCCATCTTCCTCATGCCAAAATATAAACAAAAGCTCAAGCAGGAAGTTCTGGCTCAGAGGGAGGTCTTACGCTGGACGGACCAATCGGTGGCCACTCTACAGGACGCTCTGGAGGACACAGACTGGGATATGTTCCAGCGCAGCTCTGATGATGTCAACATGTTTACGGAAGCGGTTGTGGGATTCATCGGGAAACTAGCGGATGACACAGTTCACAAGACTATCATCAGAACGTTTCCTAATCAGAAGCCGTGGGTGGATAAATCCGTCCACGATGCTCTGAGATCCTGCTCCGCTGCGTACAACACGGGACTTGCCAGCGGTAACATGGAGGAATATAAAGCTGCATCCTACAGCGTGCGCAGAGTGGTGAAAGAGGCGAAGCGGCGCTATGGACAGAAACTAGAGTCACAATTTCAACAGAGTGGCTCTAGGAGTCTGTGGCAGGGACTAAGAACTATGATGGACTACAAAACACCATCTTCCAGATTGGTGAATGCGGACGCTTCTCTGGCAGACGAGCTAAACACCTTTTATGCTCGCTTCGATGCTGCAGCTCAGAGCGCTAACGGCATTAGCGGTGCTAACAGCGCTATAGGCAGCACACATGAGGAGCAGGCTGGAGAGGACAGCGCATTCATCATCTCGGAGCACGACGTGAGAAAGGCATTCAGGAGAGTGAATACCAGGAAGGCAGCAGGACCAGATGGCACCATGGGTCGGGTCCTGAAGGCCTGTGCTGACCAGCTTGCTCCTGTGTTCACTGAGATCTTCAACCTCTCCCTGGAACAGTCTACAATCCCGACGTGCTTCAAACGGTCCACCATTGTTCCTGTCCCCAAGAAACCCCAGCCAGCCTGCCTGAACGACTACCGCCCAGTGGCCCTGACCTCAGTGGTGATGAAGTGCTTCGAAAGACTCATCAGAGACTTCATCACTTCTTCCCTACCTGACACCTTGGACCCGCTACAGTTCGTGTACCGTCCCAACCGGTCTACTAAGGACGCCATCGCACACCTCCATCATGCAACCCTGAGCCATCTGGACAGCAGAAGGGGGAATTATGTCAAAATGCTGTTTGTTGACTACAGTTCAGCGTTTAACACCATAATTCCCTCCATACTCACCACTAAGTTGGAGATCCTGGGACTCAGCCCGTCCCTGTGTCGATGGATCTCCAACTTCCTGCGAGACAGACCTCAGGCAGTACGGGTGGGCAACCATGTCTCACCCTCACTCACCCTCAGCACTGGAGCCCTCCAGGGTGGTGTTCTGAGCCCCCTGCTGTACTCACTGTACACTTTTGGCTGTGTGGCCACTTCCAGCTCCACCAACATTGTGAAGTTTGCGGACGATACTGTGGTAGTGGGCCTGATCTCCAATAACGATGAGACGGCCTACCTAGAGGAGATTAAAAACCTGGAGACATGGTGCCAGGTCAACAATCTCCTCCTGAACATCAGCAAGACTAAGGAGCTGATAGTGGACTTCAGCACAAAGCAGGAGAGGAATTACCAGCCCCTCACTATCAACGGGACGCTGGTGGAAAGAGTGGACAGTTTACATCACACAGGACCTGACATGGTCCTGCCACGTTAACACCCCGGTGAAGACGGCCCGGCAGCGTCTTTATCATCTCAGATGCCTGAACGACTTTAAACTGCCCTCAAAGGTGCTAAAGACATTCTACACCTGCACCATTGAGAGCTTCCTGATGGGAAGTATCACAGCCTGGTTTGGGAACAGCACCAAACAGGACAGGCAAGCTCTCCAGAGGGTGGTGCGATCAGCCGAGCGTACCATACGCACCGAGCTTCCTGACCTGGACACCATATACAGCAAGCGGTGCTGGACCAGGGCCAGGAAGATAATGAAGGACCTCAGCCATCCCAACAATGGACTCTTCTCTCTGTTGCGGTCAGGGAAACGTTTTTCGTTCCTTGAAGGCAAACACAGAGAGAATGAGGAGAAGCATCTTCCCGCAGGCCATTCGGGCCCTCAACCAGAACACCTAGAGTCTGGACTTTCTGGACATACTCCCACAAGACATGACATTCTACCTCAGCTGATTGTTGCACATGCAATAATTGCACTACTTTGTACTCTGCACTATTCTGTACACACAATACACTTTCACTGTACATCTTTCCTGTACATCTTTGTGTGCACACTGCACTGTCACTTTACTCTCTGTTAAATTGGACATTTATACTTGCCTATAGACATCTACATATATATTTTTATATTATCTACATATGCACACTGTACATACTGTATTCTTTTGCGACACCATTTCAAAGTTAACCATTGTACTGTATTATATTAGTGTATTATATTTTTGTTTTATATTTGTTTTTTATATTTCGTTTTTATAAAGCAATTTTATATTTGTATACATATATATTATACTACTATTTTTTTGTTAATATTTTTATTATATTATTTTTATTTTATTTTTCATATTTATATTCACTGCTATTGATACTACATATATATATATATATATATATATATATATATATATATATATATATATATATATATATATATATATATATATATATTATACATATATATCTATATATCTATATCTATATATATATATATATATATATACCTAGACATACAGTATATTTGCATATGCATATCTGATCTGACACTGACTTTCCACAATGTCCACACTTTAAATTTTAAATTTTTCTCTTTTTTTTTACTCTTTCTTTTTGTGTAAGACAGTCATAAAAAGCATTTCACTACATGTCGTACTGTGTATGGTTTCATATGTGACCAATAAAATTTGAATTTGAATTCGTCTCAATGAAAGGGCATTCTGTCCCCAGGTTAGTGTGGGTGAGTTGGTGTATCTGTGTCACCGGCCTCCAGGCAGAAATAAGATTCAAGATGCCTGGAGCCCTGTCGCTTATCGGGTAATTGATATAATTGGCACGACTTACACTGTGGAACCCCTAGAAGGTGCGACATCCAAAAGAGTTCACCGATCTGAGTTATGCCCAGGTGCCATGCCCACTCCTAGGCCTAGGGGTGTGGACAAGTCTCTGCCAGATGCCCAGTCTGTCGCCATAGATGAGAATGAGACTTTTGAGCCATGTTTGGTAGTAGTGGAGGAGGTGGTATAACCGATGGTGAGAGGTGTTACAGACACTCCAATTAATGCAGAGTGTCCAGGTACTTTGGAGCTGGGAGGTGACAGCACTGAGGGTAACCTGGTGCTGGGTACAGGGGACACTGGTAGAGACACTGCAGAATCTGGTGGTGAGGGTCTTAACACTAAGGTTGCAGATGAGTGTTCTCAGCCTCAGGGGTCTTGTGAAACGTGTCCTAGGGTTCAAAGAGAAGTACCAGTTCTAGCTGTGCGCAGGAGCAAGCGAGCAACTGCGGGTGTTCACGTGAACCCCTTCCATGCCCCCAGGGCCGCATGTCTTTCAGTAAGCACTGATATGATGTCTCAAGTGTTAACCAGTACTGGTACTGCATTGTTTGAGAAAGCCCTACAGGGTATCATGAATACTGATTTTGTAACTGAGTAGGTCATCTAGGGCGTTGACTTGTTGCAGGGGAGAATGTAACTGGGTGGTACATAGGAGGAGTTTATTGCTTCTTTTGCATGGTGAAATTCCCTACTTCAGTTATTTGTTGTTTAAAATTTATGAAATAATAAACGGTGTATACCTGTATTTTGGAATACCTGGGAGAGACACGCATGCGCTCTAGTTTTCAGACATGTTGCGTGACATGCAGTGAACAATGGAGAGGAGTTGTGCGCTCTCTGTGGAATCGTGTTATATTTGAGACCATCCAGCATGTACTGCTTGATGCTGTGGAAATTCAGCTTTTGTAAAGTGAACGCGGGATGTAATGTAGGAGTTCATGGTTATTGTTCCCACTGCCATATTGTATAGTGTAATACCACATTGTTTTGCATAGTAATTTTGTTGTAAACCATACAATATAGAGCTGGGAAAAGTTTAGCTGTAGCAGCTCTGCACACAGTTACTTTCTTTATCTGAAATCCAAAGTTTGCTGTATTTAGTTATTTTTCTGCTCTTTTACCTGTACCTAAGTGAAATCTGTGAGCCTGCACTGTTTCTTGTACCTTTTTGAGAGAATGGTGCCAGGACAAATTCTTTTGAACATAATAATTGAATAAACTACAAAATAAGTGAAACCGCTCCTTCCGCCCGGTCACACATTTTGGTACCGGGAGTGGGGTAGTTTATTCAGGCTGATACGGTTGGGACGAGCAGTTTGGTTTGGTTAGGCAATACGGCAGTGGTGAATGTTTTGCAGAGGCGGAGGATGTCCCAAGCAGAGCTGGTGTGAAGGATTGCGGGTACGGAGGACGTGGCCAGCGTGGGACTGATCGGGTACTGAAAAGACTGGAAAGGTTGGACGAGTTTGCACCAAGGACAATTGTCGTGGAATGAGTTGTTTATTCTGAGTTATTTTTATTTTGATCTACTTGTGTGAGAAATGTCAAACTCTGATGAACTGCCTGCAGTGGGGGCACACACCCCTGTTGCTGAAGCTGTGGGTAATGATGGCATAGAGCAAATGAGGAATCAAATTGAAGAGTTAAGGGATTGGAGGAATGACACTGGCAAATAGGGCCGTAGGTGGAGGTAGTTCAACTCGCTCTTACATTTATGTCCCTCATGAACATCAGGTTCAGCCTGACGTTCACCGGGGAGTTTAACAAAGATGGGAGGTCTATAGAGGAGTTTATTGAGGAGACAGAAAGGGTTCTACGGGCCAGAGACCAGACACAAGAAGAGGAAGTGAACTTTATTATTTCACTTTTGAGGGGATCTGCACTAGAAGAGGTACGTTTATGTGTGGGAAACCAGTCCAGACAGGCCAGTGATTTGTTTACTTTTTTGTGTGAAGCATTTAGTGAACGGCGTAGTGGGACTCAGTTGTTGCAGATGTTTTATAATCGCAAACAATTGGAGGGGGAAGATCTTCGAAATTACTCTCATGCTCTTTCTCGTCTATTAAGCTTTATCACAAAACAGTCCCCAGGCAGCTTGGCAAATGAGCAGGGGCTTTTGCGTGATCAATTTGTGGAGGGTGTGTAAGATGATCAGAGAAAAGCCCCATTTGACCCTTCTTGAGATTCGTAATGAAGCCCTTCTTTGGTCTGTGGAAGAGAGCAGACCGACTAGAGTAGTAAATAGTCGACCTGTCCATTCAGAAGTACTGGGTGAAACCAAAGATAATTCTGGTTCTGGAACTCACACATCTACGGTGTTGAATGATATTTTGCAGGTAATTTCCCGGCAGGACAAGCGAATAAGTGAGCAAGAGCAAACTATTTCAGAGCTTACTAAGGCTGTCAAAGAGTTGACTGCACAACGGTTAGCATCAGTTCCACAGCAGTCCTCATCAAAGTCTCCTCCTAGGTTTACAGAAGAGGGAGAACCTATCTGTTTCAGATGCAATGAGGCTGGGCATGTCGCCAGGTGCTGCACTTTTAGATGGGGTATGTGGAATAAAAATTCTGTTCTACTCACTACAAAATTCTGACTCCAGTTCCACACTGACCTGACAGCTCAGTCTGAGTGAGACTCTATCTAATTAAGACTCTTAACTAAATAAGCCAAATCAAGCAGACTAGATGAATGCAGATAAGAGATTTTATTTGCAGTCAGCGCTGATACAAGAATTGAGATGCTCACGCATGAATGTCCCAACAGCCTCTAAATGGGGAACTCCAATCACAGCCTTTATATACATTTTCCTTATCTCTCCAAATGTAACACGTGACTGGTTCTTTGCTGAGACAATCCCACCTATTTTTCTTTTTGGAACTTTAGGTTCTTTTTGACACCATTATCTTTGAATTTACAACTTCTCGAATACCATTATAATTAAACTTTCTTGAATTATTATATTAAAAATGTGGGTGTCTCCGCCCCCACCAGTGGGATTTTCTTCAGCCTCACTCTCTCAGGTGCCTCATTCATCCTCAGCAGATAGCATGGGTAAGTTCTCGGTTCTTCAGGGGCCTACACCCATCTTCTACTCTTTTTTCATTATACTTTACACTTCACCGCTTTCTGGTTTATCTGTTTTCTTCTACATATGTGATCTAGATATTTCACCTGGTACCACCATCGCAGTTCAGCACGCGCTGCGCTTACTTCATGATGAGATCATTGCCTCTCAAGGTACCAGTGGGGCAAAGATGGGCCATGATGATCTAGGGTGCATCTCTGACATTGATTGGTCCAAATTTGGGAAGCCTGGTACCGCTGAGAAAGCCTGCCAGACTGACATCATCGATACAGCTGCTCATTCTCTAAAGCCCTTGCAGACTACATGCAAGGCCCATGACTGAGCTACATGTCGCGTTAAACCCTATATTGTTCTTAAACTCAAACGATCTAATGAATAAATTTTACCTGAGAACTCAATCATGCTGTCCCCTGGTTATTTCACACAACATCAAATACACGCTCCATACATATATACTTCAAGTACAAAATTATCTCCCACAGGTGGTAGGCCAAAGAGTGATACCAGGACAGCTGAGGGGCGAGAAAGGCAAGGTCCTTCTGTCCTTGAGTCAGGCAGCACAAGGAGTAGTTCCTGGTCCACCACCTGAAGGAACCAGTCGCGACAGGTTTCTGGAATGGCCGGTTGGAACTTGCTCAATGGTGGATTTGAAAATTAGAGGTGTGTTTGTGTCATGTTTGCTCGACACTGGTAGTCAGGTTACTATCACCGAAGGGTTCTTCCGAGAGCATTTATTTAGGAATGGCGGTGATGTGATGTCCACTTCTGGTTGGTTAAAGATCACAGCAGCCAATGGTTTAGATATTCCCTATTTGGGTTACATTGAGCTGGATGTGGAGGTTATGGGGATGACTTTGCCTGAGTATGGGTTGTTGATTGTTAAAGAAACCCCTAGTTCATCATCTTTGGCTGCGCTCATTGGAATGAACATTATCAGTAAGTGCCAACAGATCGTGCATGCTGAATTTGACACGAGGCTTGCCCAGTCGGTCGAGTTGATAGAACGAGTTTCATTCGCCTGTGTCGCCGGTAAGACTCCTACTCATGTGCTGGCATGGTTGTCAGCTACTGTTCTGGTCAAGGGGATAGACCATGGTAAAAAAGATGACTCTGCATGGTTGGTAGAGCCAGTAAGCACCCCCTTACCAGGCGATTTAGTTGTTGTGCCTACCTTGGTCACATCTGAGTTGCCTGTGTTTAACTGTGTTTTTAAGAGTGCTTAACCTGTCTCAGGAAGACCTTTGGCTGCAGCCCAGGGCCCGTGTGGGCATGTGCTCCCTGGTAGATGATAATGGTGCGGGTTCATCCTGTGAAGTGAAGTTCCAGCAAATCTCTGCCGATACTGTGGGTGTAGGTCAGGGCTCTGAATCTCACACCCAATCGGTCTTGGATCACATCGTCATGGGAGGCACGCCGGAAGAGCAAGTTCAGTTAAAAGCAGTGTTGGGCAAGTATTCAGCTGTGTTTGCCTCAGGTGATGATGATCTGGTCTATATGGAAAGAGTTCAGCACGAGATTCATTTGACCGACGATGTACCGGTGAATCAGCCATACAGATGCATTCCACCAAATCAGTACCAGGAGATAAGAAAGCACATCACAAAGTTGCTAAAGAAGGGAGTCATCCAAGTGTAAGTGCTTACGCCTTGTCTGTGGTATTGGTGCACAAAACTGATGGGTCTTTACATCTGTGCGTAGATTATAGGAAGCTTAATACTAAGATGAGGCGTGATGCATTTCCGCTACCCAGGATTGATGAGAGCTTCGATGCCCTCAGGGGAGCAAAGTTTTTCTCGACGGTGGACTTGGCCTCTGGGTATCATCAGATAGCGGTGAGTGACAGGGACAGAGCCAAGACAGCCTTCACAACACCTTTTGGTTTATTTGAGTACCGGAGGATGCCGTTTGGGGTCTGCAATGGACCATCGACGTTTCAGCAACTCATGCAGGCTGTCATGAGTGATCTGATCTTCCAGGTGTTGATAGTATATTTGGGTGACATCTTACTGTTTTCACAAACATTTGAAGAACACCTGGAAAGATTATAAATGGTGCTGAAATGGTTGGCAGATATTGGCTTGAAGGTGAAGCTAGAGAACTGTCATTTCCTCCAAGACTGTGTGTTTCCTGGGCCATCAGGTGTCAGCGCAGGGGATTTCTCCTGACCCGGATAAGGTTGCTGTGGTTAGCGATTGGAAGAAACAGTGAAGGATCTGAGGTTGTTTTTGGGTTTCTGTAGCTATTATAGAAAGTTTATCATGGGCTTCTGAAAGATAGCTGGACCTTTACATGACCTGGTGAAGGTATTTAGAAGGTTCTGGGATGAGAAAAGGAGACCGAACCACTCAGAAAGGAAGTCTGTGTCCAAGCCGGAAAAGTGTCTTCTGAAGCAGTGGAGCTTTATCAAAGAACATAATGGACTGCTGTACCGAGTAGTAGATCTTCCCTCCCTTCTGGTGAGAACCGCTGGCAGTTGTTGTTACCTGTGTGTCTGAGGGAACAAGTGCTGCAGAGTGTGCATAATGATATGGGGCACCAGGGTGCTGAGAGGACTATGGGGTTGTTAAAGCAGTGATGTTTCTGGTCTGGCATGCATGAGGATGTGGAAGAGTGGGTGAGAAAGTGTCAATGGTGCATTCTTATGAAGATGCTCAGCCCAGAATCCGGGCCCCTGTGAGAGCATTTTTGGCTTCCAGGCCTTTAGAAGTGATCGTGGTGGACTTTACTGTCTTAGAGCCTGCTTCTGATGGGCATGAAAACGTTCTTGTTGTTACTGACGTTTTTACAAAGTTTACACAGGCATTTCCTACAAAAGACCAGAAGGCCGACACTACAGCCAAGATCTTGCTGAGGGAGTGGTTTATGAAATACGGCGTCCCTGAGAGGTTGCACTCCGATCACGGGTGAAATTTCGAGAGTGAGGTGATAGCCGAGTTGTGCAGACTCTATGGGGTAAAAAAGACGCATACAACACCTTATAGGCCGCAAGGTAATGCCCAATGTGAATGGTATAACCGAATGCTTCACACCCTGCTGCGCACATTACCGCCAGAACGGAAACGGCGTTGGCCTGAGTTAGTTCATGCGTACAATGTGACTCCACACGCTACTACAGGGTTTTCCCCTTATTACCTCCTTTTTGGATTGCAGCCACATCTGTCCATTGATGCTTTGTTGGGGGGTAGGGAAATCTCTGAGGGGAAGGATTGGTTATCTGTACATCAAGAGAGGCTGTGGTACGCTCATGAGAAAGCTAGGGAGTTCTCAGAGGAGAAAGCACTGGACAGGGTAACTCGTTAACAAGATGGTGCTGGTGAGGTCAGCTGCCGTCACGACTGCTCCTACCACTTTTTCTTTGTTTTTGTCTTTTAAATTAAGTTTCAGTACAGACATACTGGCTAATTCTTCAACATGGAGTACATTTGTTACAATAGAGATACTCTTATTTCTATTGGTGTACAATGTATTCACAATTCGACGTTTTTGACCCCGGATCCAAGCTGGCCGGAGGTGAGATCCTGAGGGAGAACAAAGGACGCGAGCCGGCTTCAGGAACAGGCTGAGAGCCCATGCACACCACACACCTCTGCCTATCATCCTGCTCGCCAACGTCCAGTCACTGGAGAACAAGCTAGAGCGACCTCAGGGCCAGGGTAAAGTTCCAGAGAGACATTCGGGACTGCAATCTCCTCTGCTTCACCAAGACATGGCTGAACCCAGCGGTGCCAGACCACGCCATCCAGCTGGCCGAGTTCTTCTCGGTTCACCGCATGGACAGAACACTGGACTCGGGGAAGTCGAGAGGAGGCGGCGTGTGTTTAATGGTGAACAGCAGCTGGTGCGACAGCGCGAGCATTGTTCCTCTCACACGCTCCTGCACACCCAACCTGGAACTACTGACCATCAAATGTCGTCCTTTTTATCTTCCTTGGGAGTTTACATTGGTCATAGTCAGCGCCGTTTATATTCCGCCTCAGGCGGACACGGACACTGCTTTATGCGAGCTGCATGAAGCACTCATACAACAACAGACTCAACACCGGGATGCTGTGCTTATTGTGGCGGGGGACTTTGACAGCGCCAACCTCAAACGCACAGCGCCGAACTTTTACCAGCACATCAGCTGCCCCACCAGGGGTGAAAGGACACTGGACCACTGCTACACTACAGTCAGAGACAGCTACAAGGCACAATCTCGCCCACCGTTTGGGAAATCCGACCACGCCGCCATCTTCCTCATGCCAAAATATAAACAAAAGCTCAAGCAGGAAGTTCTGGCTCAGAGGGAGGTCTTACGCTGGACGGACCAATCGGTGGCCACTCTACAGGACGCTCTGGAGGACACAGACTGGGATATGTTCCGGCGCAGCTCTGATGATGTCAACATGTTTACGGAAGCGGTTGTGGGATTCATCGGGAAACTAGCGGATGACACAGTTCACAAGACTATCATCAGAACGTTTCCTAATCCAGAAGCCGTGGGTGGATAAATCCGTCCACGATGCTCTGAGATCCTGCTCCGCTGCGTACAACACGGGACTTGCCAGCGGTAACATGGAGGAATATAAAGCTGCATCCTACAGCGTGCGCAGAAGTGGTGAAAGAGGCGAAGCGGCGCTATGGACAGAAACTAGAGTCACAATTTCAACAGAGTGGCTCTAGGAGTCTGTGGCAGGGACTAAGAACTATGATGGACTACAAAACACCATCTTCCAGATTGGTGAATGCGGACGCTTCTCTGGCAGACGAGCTAAACACCTTTTATGCTCGCTTCGATGCTGCAGCTCAGAGCGCTAACGGCATTAAGCGGTGCTAACAGCGCTATAGGCAGCACACATGAGGAGCAGGCTGGAGAGGACAGCGCATTCATCATCTCGGAGCACGACGTGAGAAAGGCATTCAGGAGAGTGAATACCAGGAAGGCAGCAGGACCAGATGGCACCATGGGTCGGGTCCTGAAGGCCTGTGCTGACCAGCTTGCTCCTGTGTTCACTGAGATCTTCAACCTCTCCCTGGAACAGTCTACAATCCCGACGTGCTTCAAAGCGGTCCACCATTGTTCCTCTCCCCACGAAACCCCAGCCAGCCTGCCTGAACGACTACCGCCCAGTGGCCCTGACCTCAGTGGTGATGAAGTGCTTCGAAAGACTCATCAGAGACTTCATCACTTCTTCCCTACCTGACACCTTGGACCCGCTACAGTTCGTGTACCGTCCCAACCGGTCTACTAAGGACGCCATCGCACACCTCCATCATGCAACCCTGAGCCATCTGGACAGCAGAAGGGGGAATTATGTCAAAATGCTGTTTGTTGACTACAGTTCAGCGTTTAACACCATAATTCCCTCCATACTCACCACTAAGTTGGAGATCCTGGGACTCAGCCCGTCCCTGTGTCGATGGATCTCCAACTTCCTGCGAGACAGACCTCAGGCAGTACGGGTGGGCAACCATGTCTCACCCTCACTCACCCTCAGCACTGGAGCCCTCCAGGGTGGTGTTCTGAGCCCCCTGCTGTCCTCCCTGTACACTTTTGGCTGTGTGGCCACTTCCAGCTCCACCAACATTGTGAAGTTTGCGGACGATACTGTGGTAGTGGGCCTGATCTCCAATAACAATGAGACGGCCTACCTAGAGGAGATTAAAAACCTGGAGACATGGTGCCAGGTCAACAATCTCCTCCTGAACATCAGCAAGACTAAGGAGCTGATAGTGGACTTCAGCACAAAGCAGGAGAGGAATTACCAGCCCCTCACTATCAGCAGGACGCTGGTGGAAAGAGTGGACAGTTTCCGGTACCTAGGTGTTTACATCACACAGGACCTGACATGGTCCTGCCACGTTAACACCCGGTGAAGACGGCCCGGCAGCGTCTTTATCATCTCAGATGCCTGAGCGACTTTAAACTGCCCTCAAAGGTGCTAAAGACATTCTACACCTGCACCATTGAGAGCTTCCTGATGGGAAGTATCACAGCCTGGTTTGGGAACAGCACCAAACAGGACAGGCAAGCTCTCCAGAGGGTGGTGCGATCAGCCGAGCGTACCATACGCACCGAGCTTCCTGACCTGGACACCATATACAGCAAGCGGTGCTGGACCAGGGCCAGGAAGATAATGAAGGACCTCAGCCATCCCAACAATGGACTCTTCTCTCTGTTGCGGTCAGGGAAGCGTTTTCGTTCCTTGAAGGCAAACACAGAGAGAATGAGGAGAAGCATCTTCCATGAGCCATTCGGGCCCTCAACCAGAACACCTAGAGTCTGGACTTTCTGGACATACTCCCACAAGACATGACATTCTACCTCAGCTGATTGTTGCACATGCAATAATTGCACTACTTTGTACTCTGCACTATTCTGTACACACAATACACTTTCACTGTACATCTTTCCTGTACATCTTTGTGTGCACACTGCACTGTCACTTTACTCTCTGTTAAATTGGACATTTATACTTGCCTATAGACATCTACATATATATTTTTATATTATCTACATATGCACACTGTACATACTGTATTCTTTTGCGACACCATTTCAAAGTTAACCATTGTACTGTATTATATTAGTGTATTATATTTTTGTTTTATATTTGTTTTTATATTTCGTTTTTATAAAGCAATTTTATATTTGTATACATATATATTATACTACTATTTTTTGTTAATATTTTTATTTTATTTTATTTTTCATATTTATTTCATATTTTACTGCTATTGATACTACATATATATATATATATATATATATATATATATATATATATATATATATATGTATATATATATATATTATACATATATATCTATATATCTATATCTATATATATATATATATATATATACCTAGACATACAGTATATTTGCATATGCATATCTGATCTGACACTGACTTTCCACAATGTCCACACTTTAAATTTTAAATTTTTCTCTTTTTTACTCTTTCTTTTGTGTAAGACAGTCATAAAAAGCATTTCACTACATGTCGTACTGTGTATGGTTTCATATGTGACCAATAAAATTTGAATTTGAATTCGTCTCAATGAAAGGGCATTCTGTCCCCAGGTTAGTGTGGGTGAGTTGGTGTATCTGTGTCACCGGCCTCCAGGCAGAAATAAGATTCAAGATGCCTGGAGCCCTGTAAACTATCGGGTAATTGATATAATTGTACGACTTACACTGTGGAACCCCTAGAAGGTGCGACATCCAAAAAGAGTTCACCGATCTGAGTTATGCCCAGGTGCCATGCCCACTCCTAGGCCTAGGGGTGTGGACAAGTCTCTGCCAGATGCCCAGTCTGTCGCCATAGATGAGAATGAGACTTTTGAGCCATGTTTGGTAGTAGTGGAGGAGGTGGTATAACCGATGGTGAGAGGTGTTACAGACACTCCAATTAATGCAGAGTGTCCAGGTACTTTGGAGCTGGGAGGTGACAGCACTGAGGGTAACCTGGTGCTGGGTACAGGGGACACTGGTAGAGACACTGCAGAATCTGGTGGTGAGGGTCTTAACACTAAGGTTGCAGATGAGTGTACTCAGCCTCAGGGGTCTTGTGAAAGCGTGTCCTAGGGTTCAAAGAGAAGTACCAGTTCTAGCTGTGCGCCAGGAGCAAGCGAGCAACTGCGGGTGTTCCACGTGAACCCCTTCCATGCCCCCAGGGCCGCATGTCTTTCAGTAAGCACTGATATGATGTCTCAAGTGTTAACCAGTACTGGTACTGCATTGTTTGAGAAAGCCCTACAGGGTATCATGAATACTGATTTTGTAACTGAGTAGGTCATCTAGGGCGTTGACTTGTTGCAGGGAGAATGTAACTGGGTGGTACATAGGAGGAGTTTATTGCTTCGTTTGCATGGTGAAATTCCCTACTTCACTGTTATTTGTTGTTTAAAATTCATGAAATAATAAGAAACGGTGTATACCTGTATTTTGGAATACCTGGGAGAGACGCGCATGCGCTCTAGTTTTCAGACATGTTGCGTGACATGCAGTGAGCAATGGAGAGGAGTTGTGCGCTCTCTGTGGAATCGTGTTATATTTGAGACCATCCAGCATGTACTGCTTGATGCTGCGGAAATTCAGCTTTTGTAAAGTGAACGCGGGATATAATGTAGGAGTTCATGGTTATTGTTCCCACTGCCATATGTGTAATACCATAGTAATTTTGTTGTAAACCATACAATATAGAGCTGGGAAAAGTTTAGCTGTAGCAGCTCTGCACACAGTTACTTTCTTTATCTGAAATCCAAAGTTTGCTGTATTTAGTTATTTTTCTGCTCTTTTACCTGTACCTAAGTGAAATCTGTGAGCCTGCACTGTTTCTTGTACCTTTTTGAGAGAATGGTGCCAGGACAAATTCTTTTGAACGTAATTGTATAAACTACAAAATAAGTGAAACCGCTCCATGTGTTCCTGGTGGTAAATCAAAATCCCCGGTCACATATAAATTAAAAAATCCTTAACAATGAGATGGGAATAAGTTGCATCAGGGAGTGTGCCGTAAAACTACATCAGAAACATGGTATCAGTGGAAATGAAGCCAAATTTCTGTATTCTCCAATAAAATACATTTATTTGAAAATTTTTGTTAAAACAACATTTTAATGACATGACATTTAAGTTTCATGACAGCATTCACTTCATTTGGGCTCCATGGTCTTTTCACAGTTCTCCGTGATTTGGCCACTGCAAAATAAATAAATAAATAATATAAATACAATAAATACAAATAAAATTTATAAACACAGACCACACACATATGCATGTTATACTTGGCTACTGAATGCATTCAAACACAGAAGCATCTACACTACGAAAGCAGTCTGATCTAAAGTATGTTTGATTACTTCTGGAAGTGGTGGAAAATGGACATGCACAAAACATGTATAACCCATTTACACCTGTATTTAATGTCATCCACTTCTGATGGGATTGACAAAAACGTAGCTAAATATTGAGTGTAAACGGAGGCTAAAAAGCAGAGGCATGACCAAACCACCACTTTTCCATCAAATGTGTAAAACTATGATGGTCCTCATAGGGAGAAACTGTCCTTACAGTTCATGTTAGCATCACGCCCATCCCCCGATACACAAGTGTTGAAGATGAATAAACAGAGAGGGCTACATGAGACATCACAACGTCTTTAAGACACTAGTCCAAGTAAAACAGTCTAGTGTGATGCTAAACCCTCTACATCTAACAGTATGTCAAGAAGGAAAATATGCTCACTTACCTTCTCTTTCCCTGAAGTGGAAGTATTAATACTGCATTCGGTCTCTCTCAGCGATGTCTCTTCACACAACAACTGTAAATGTAATAAGAAAAGGTATCACAATGTGGAAATAATGCTTGCCAATTGGCAAGTAATTCTAGTGCTCAGTGTGATGCACAAATACAAATAAATGAACAAACTCATGATACATGACTTACAAGCAAGTGGTAATTAAGAGAATAAAGGGTAATTAAAAGAATGAAAATAAAACTATGACGGTCCTCATAGGGAGAAACTGGAAATAATGTGGAAATAATGCCTGCCAAGTGGCTACAGCAGTTTTCAGCTCTGTTGTGTACATGGCAGAAATTAAACAAACATGCACGAATATTTTAAGTTTATTTTTCATAGTAATTTGCATAAATACACAAATAAATGCGTAACAAAATACAACATGGTTGACTTTCAATAATAAAGAAAATAAAAAAAATTAAGACATTACATACCCTTGAATGCCATGGCCTAGAGAAATCTCCATAGTTGTATTGTCATGTCCAGCACCCCAACCCTGTGCAGGGTTCGAACCCGGACTGCCATAGTGTTGCGTGCACGTGCCTGCGCGCCGTGGAGATAGAGACCCATACACAGGATTCAGTGATGTGCTGCTTTTATTACATAAAGACAAGACAGAGAGGGCAGCTAACTTAACACTAGACATTGCATGGTGTAAAACTAAACAAAAAGACAAAACCTGAACATGGAGAAACAAAACCTAAACATGGCAAAACTAAACCTGACATAACACCATGGCACAGTTAACAATCACAGACAAAGACATGAACACAAGGATCCCTATTTATAGGGAGAGACATTAGGAGCTAATGGGATACAGGTGACAAACCAGGAATGGGAACAATGGGAAGGGCGTAACACAAAAGACACAAAAGCAGGCTTCCAAGGTTCACCTGTCAGCACCCTCTCTGGGCCTGGCAGGGGAACTGTCCAGCTGTTCCTGACATAACACCCTCAGGCGCAGCTCCCAAGCCCACATTAAAAACTAGAGTGGCGCCCAGGAGTAGGCGGAAGACGAAGTTCATAATAGAGGGAGATGCAAGTCCTGATGTAGTTCATGAATGGAGTCTCACGGTGATACCCCAGGTCCCAGGGGTAAGTTGACATCCGGCCCTGGCAAGAGGCGGGAGGGAAGCGTCTTCCACCCGTGGTGTCAGCGGCGTCCTCCACAGAAACTCCATCGCAGAGCCGGCGTACCCGGCTGGCAAGGTGGTGGAACCACGCCTCCATAGGGTCTGATAAATAGGGGTGCCCCCCAAGACATGGGATCGGCGGCGTCCTCGACCTAGACAAAGATGGAGGCACCTCCCTGGGGAAACAGGGAGGAATCCGCGGATGTCCAGGAGCTCTAGCCAGCAGACTGCAAATCCTTACCAAAGACAGGAACTAGCTGGGAATCCCGCTGGGTCTCAGAGATGGTCTGTGATTCTGTTACATCCGGGGACCCCACCCCAGCGGGGTTCGAACCCAGCCTGCCATGGTGTTGCGTGCACGTGCCTGCATGCCGTGGAGATAGAGATCCATCACGCAGGATTCAGTGAAGCGCTGCTTTTATTACATAAAGACAAGACAGAGGGCAGCAAACTTAACACTAGACATTGCATGGTGTAAACTAAACAAAAGACAAAACCTGAACATGGAGAAACAAAACCTAAACATGGCAAAACTAAACCTGACATAACACCATGGCACAGTTAACAATCACAGACAAAGACATGAACACAAGGATCCCTATTTATAGGGAGAGACATTAGGGCTAATGGGATACAGGTGACAAACCAGGAATGGGAACAATGGGAAGGGCGTAACACAAAAGACACAAAAAGCAGGCTTCCAAGGTTCACCTGTCAGCACCCTCTCTGGGCCTGGCAGGGAACTGTCCAGCTGTTCCTGACATGTATGTAACCTCGTCATCTGGAAAGATATGTCATATATATATATATATATATATATATATATAAACCATATAAACTATATAAACATCCCACTCAACCCTTTGACATGCCATCATGATGATATCAAAAGCATTTATAAAAGTGTATGAATTGTTCATACAAACTATTTATAAACTAAATTAATTTACTCAAGCATTCATCACTATATTATGGTTCTAAATATGTCATTAAACATGCCTATGAACTACTTGAAAATTTCGTCTGTACCAAAAAATAAATTAATACAAATTATTCTAATTGACTCTGACGTGGCACATAAAATAAATGTGTTGGAGACACTAATGGAGTTGTGGATGATGCTAATGGAGTTCCTAATAGATATTAGCCTTATTAGCTGGGCATACACACAGTTTAAAGCTATCCAGCCTAAAAATCTGTCTGACTCACACCACCATAAAGATAAATAAAAAAATGTTCTTACCTTCAGCATGAGCAGATGACACTCTTCTGTCGTTATTACAGGTAAAACTTTGCTGCAATTAAGCTAATTTAGCTTAATTATTATTAATCTCTCCACCACACATCAAGTCCGCCGCGTTCTTTGACGGACATCAAAAGCAGCCAATCGCTGGCGAGGATTCTGCAGCTTGACCAGTGACCTCCGCGGAGTTCATAAGGTCGCTGACTTTGACTGACATCAAAAGCAGCCAATCACTGGCGAGGATTCCGCAGCTTCGACCAATGAAATGTCGCACTGACCGGCTGATAAGCTGAAGTAAGCGAATGCCCGATAGAGGCAGATTATACACTCTGAACATACACTGATACACGAAAAACGGGTGGGCGGAATTATTGAGACTTTTTCCCAAAAAGCAAGAGTAGTTCAGCGCATCTAAATAAGCCTTTCTCGTTGCTTTCGACTTATGAGGACATCAGCCATGTCCTTATAGTTACGGTGTGTCCTTATAGTGTCGGTATGTATTCAGGCTTTTTGTCCTCATAATCCGGCCACACCAACCCACACACACACACACACACACACACACACATAGCCTCCTAAGACCTGAGCTTACATTTTAGATTTCTTCTACCTATTTATGGTTAGGAGGAACCAATAAATATAAAAACCAGATATTATCTTTGAACATGAAACCCCTTATTTTTGTGTACAACAGGTTCCAGTTACAAAAGAATTAAATATTATGGTGCACACAACCAAAAATGTGATGTCCTCATATGAGGACGCCAGGTCTTAGGAGGATAGTGCAATTCCAGAGATCTTTATTTGTATCAGATAAGTCCCTCCAAATATTCGGTTTGTGTGTTTGGATTTGAGTAATGTGTGAGAGGGTGTAGTCTATACCTGAAGTTTTTCTGTTGTTGGTCTGTGTTTATTTATTATTTACATAGCTCAAACAACTTTGGAATGGAATCTGGGCACAGAAGGAAATGTTCTGCAGAACTGACTCTTGCCACTATGACAAAACAAACAAACAAGCAAAAAAACACCATGAAAGAGAGAGAGAGAGAGAAAGCATGTTTTTCCTTTTATATGTCACCTATCTATACCTACCAGATTACAGCAGACTATGTAAAAACTAGGGCTGGGCAACGATTAAAATTTTTAATCGCGATTAATCGCATAATTGTCATGTGTTAGCATGCGTTAACGCTCTCTCAACATCCCACCCTCCCGTCACCCATGGATTTAGTCTGTGTGTCTATTCAGAGCCGCTGAGTAATAAAATAATAATAAAAATAATAATAAAAACTGCGTTATAAAATAATATAAAATAAATATAAAATAATTGTCATGTTAATTAATTAATGAGTTAACACGATAATAACACGTTAACTTGCCCAGCCCTAGAAAAATCTTTTATTGTAATTTTAACCATATATAGCTGATACATAAAATAACATAACATATAGCTACAAAACAACACAGAACTAAGGACAGAAAGTAAGTTGTCCTAGCTACATAAAGTGCAACGTGTGCAACCTAGTGCCAAACAAGTGCAAGACAGAAGACAGTGCAAACAGATAATACAAAACAAACCAGTACAGGACACATACATAACATACAAAATAAAGACAGAATAACGCCCACCAGTATACACTCTTCAATGTATAAGCAGTGCAACGTGCAAAATAGGAGAACTGTAAACAAGAGGATTCTTGTAAATATAATACACTTTTTATAGCAGCAGTTGGTGGCTGCTTGTAATTCGTTAAAAACAGCATCAGCATCAATTGGATAAATGTTCAAATACAAGCACGTAAACAGTTATAATATAAGTGGAGTTATAGACATGTATGTGTTGAGTTTGGAACAGATCCAGTCTCACAGAGTTGAGTGTGTGTGTGTGTTCCTGGTACAGTTCATTTCTGGTTGTTGTGGAGCCTGATGGCTTGAAGGAAGAAACTGTTACAAAGTCTGGCTGTGAGGACCTGAATTCTTTGGTACCTCCAGATGGCAGGCATGTGAAGAGTGTGTGTGAGGTGTGTGGGGTCATCCACAATGCTGTTGGCTTTGCAGATGCAGCGTGTAGTGTAAATGTCTGTGATTGAGGGAGAGATACTCCAGTGATCTTTTTCAGCTGTCCTCACTATCCGCTGAAGGGTCTTAAGATCCGAGGCAGTGCAATTCATAAACCAGTCAGTGATGTAGCTGCTCAGGATGCTCTCGATGGTCCCTCTGTAGAACACAGTCAGGGTGGGGAGAGAGATGGCTTTCCTCAGCCTCCTCAGGAAGTAGAGGCGATGCTGGGCTTTCTTGTTGATGGAGCTGGTGTTGAGTGACCAGGTGAAGTTCTCTGCCAGATGAACACCAAGGAATTTGGTTCTCTTGACGAACTCCACAGAGGATCTGTCAATGGATCCTAAAGTCAACATTCATCTCTTTAGTCTTGTCGACCATCAGACACACTCCACCTCTCCTTGACTTCCTCAACTCCACTGTTCTGTCTTTGCAGTGAACCAAGAAAAACTCTCTGCCGACTGGAATGACATGGTCCTGGACAGCTGGGTTCAGCCATGTCTTGGTCAAGCAGAGGAGGTTGCAAGTCCTGAATGTCCCTCTGGAACTTAACCCTTGACCTGAAATGGTCAAGCCTGTTTTCCAGAGACTGGACGTTGGCTAAAGAATACTAGGTAAGGAAGCACAGTGTGCGCGTGCCCTCAACCTGTTCCCTGATACTGGTTCGTTTCCCTCATGGGTGCCAGCACGGGTCACTTTCTTTGTTATTCCTCAGTATCTCGCTCAGCTAGGATGTGTCCGGGTTTAAAAGCGGTGAAGCGGGAGTGGATTGTAGACCAATAGATATAAGAGTATCCCTGTCATATGTAATGATGACCATCTTGTGAAAAAGAAATCAGTAGAAATGACTATAGATCTGAAAAAATAAACAAAAAAACAAAACAAATTGTGGTAGGAGCAGTTATGATCGCAACCGACCTCACCGGCACCATCTTGGAATTGAGGTTGCAAAGTTTTTCAAGCACATCATCATGCAGGTTGGTTATTACATGATTTCCAAACTGTAATAGCATCTGGCAGCTGTATATATGAACAGCGTTGTCTTTGGTGTCCATGTACTTTATGAAGTTGGGATAAACACATGAACAGCACCATTTTGGATCCGGAGTGGGGCTGTGTGCTATTGCTGGGCCAACATCTTGGACCTGTGAGGGGTGTGTGGGGTCATCCATAAAGCTGTTGGTTTTGTGGATGCAGCGTATGGTGTAAATGTCTGTGATAGAGGGAAGAGAGACTCTGATCTTTTCAGCTTCTCACTATCCACTGTAGACAGTGCAATTCCCAAACCAGGCAGTGATGCAGCTGTTCAGGATGCTCTCGATGGTCCCTCTCTGTAGAACACGATCAGGATGGAGTGAGGGAGATGGGCTTTCCTCAGATGCTGAGGTGCTGCTGGGCTTTCTTACTGATGGAGCTGGTGTTAAGTGACCAGGTAAAGTTCTCCACCAGATGAACACCAAGGAATTTGGTGCTCTTGATGTTTTCCAGACAGGATCCTTCAATGAACAGTGAAGAGTGGCTACTCTGTGCTCTCCTAAAGTCAACAACCATCTCTTTAGTTTTGTCAGCGTTCAGAGACAGGTTGTTGGTTGTACATCAGGCTGTTACACCTCCTCTCTGTATGCTGGACTCGTTGTTCTTGCTAATGAGACCCACCACAGTCGTGTCATCGGCAAACTTGATGGTGTGGTTCAAGCTGTGCATTGCTGCACAGTCATGAGTCAGCATTCTTGCTGGTATATATGTTTCCTGGAAGGACCTCCTAGAATCTGTGGAGCAACACTTCTTAGTAAGCTACCAAATGAATTATTATATGTTAACAGATCTCCTGGATGAGGTTCCAACGGTAACGCTGGGGAGGTGTCACTTAAGATCGAATCAGATTGGCAGGAAGAGTCTCACCTGAACGCACCACTTTCATTAAGTTTGGTTTCCCGTTTGTCATCCCACAGGTATTCAGGTGAGAGCAACCTTGTTGTAAGATTCCTAAATGCAGATGATCTAGATGAAGTGATCTAGATGAAGTGACTAACAGCATAGGCACTATTTTCACCTGCACACTAGACACCTGCACCATGGTATAATAGCAGTGGCAGGCCATGCATTTCACACCTAGGCCTGCACTGGTGTCCTTCCTGAATTAATCCACCTCTATACCATCATTATGGCCTTACGGCAATAGATACTAAACAACAGTTAAATAGCAAAGAAAGAAAAAAAGAAATTAGGCTACAGTATTTCACATCTCACAAGGAATAGTCAATTTTATTACAGTCCATCTTGAAAATGCATTTGTAAGGATGTCTCAACCAAATCGATTTCTTCTCCTCTGTCAGCCATTGTGAGTTAAAATATATATACTTTATTTAGTTTGTGCGGCTCGCTGCCTCTGAGTACTCAATTATCTAATCAAAGGACAGGAAATTGCTGATGTAATCAAATGCCTGCTAGATAGCCTCAGTGACGCCAACTTGAAATCTGATTGGCTAGTGTAACAATTTCATTGCCACTTATTTTAAGCTATGGCGCCTGCACTACTGATTCTGAAGGCCTTAAGGCAGATTTCTTTCACCCCTGGCAACACATGATGTCAGCCGCTGGCTAAAATATGATTGGATAAATACTCTTATCATAAATATACACTACTGGAAGCAGCGCAACCGAGAGAAAAGCTATGAAATGTAGAGAAAAGACTACTGGGAATAATTTAATACACATTCATGGAAAAATATATTAAATATATTAAAATGCAAGTCAGTGATTCAGATCACTGCTGTTTAGGCCAGCAAAGAAGGCCTTGCTGGCCCTGACGGCCCACCATGCCCTCAAGAGAGCAACCCATAACCTCGAGTATAAGTGGAGAAAAACTAAATTAGAAGTTTTAAGAATTGCGTATAAAGACAGTATGTCCAGTTATGGACAGGCTCTAAAAGCTGCTAGGGCCGAGCATCTGAGCAAACTGATAGCAATAAACCAAAACAATCCCAGATTCTTATTTATCACAGTGGCTAAACTAACAAAACATCACATATCTGCAGAGAGTGCTCCATCACAGTTTAGTAGTGAGGACTTTATGAATTTCTTCACTGAAAAAATTAATAGAATGAGGAACAAAATAATGGATGTTCAACCTCTTACAGCATCCCGTGATCCAGTCCAGCCTAAAGCTCCACATCTAGAGCTACAATGATTTACAGGTATAAGACAGGAAGAGCTGTATTAACATATCACCACAGGATCCAATTCAAACTAGATTAAAATAAGTGATACATACAGCTGGAGAGCCGCTTCTCAACATTATTAATTCCTTGCTATATTTAGGTCACATCCCTAAACCTCTTAAGTTGGCAGTTATTAAGCCTCTTCTTAAAAAACCTAAACTAGACCCTAATGAAATAACAAATTACAGACCGATTTCAAACCTTCTGTTTATGTCTAAAATATCAGAAAAAGGTGGTATCAGCTCAAGTATGTTCCTTCTTACAGGAAAACAATATCCTTGAAGAATTTCAGTCAGGTTTCAGGCCCCATCATAGTACAGAAACTGCACTAGTTAAAATCACAAATGACTTGTTATTAGCTTTGGACCAAGGCTGCATCTCGATTTTAGTCCTGCTTGATCTTAGTGCTGCATTCGACACTATAGATCATAATATTCTCGTAGATCGCTTACAAAATCACATAGGTATACAGGGACAAGCATTAAAATGGTTTAGACCCTACCTGTCTGATCGATACCATTTTGTAGATCTAAATGGAGAACTTGTCCAATGTAGTGCCAGTGAAATATGGGGTCCCACAAGGATCAGTTTTAGGACCTCTGCTGTCCTCAATATACATGCTTCCCTTGGGTAACATCATTAGAAGACATTTAGTTTCCATTGTTATGCTGATGATACTCCAGTTATATATCTCATCAAAACCAGATGAAATATCTAAATTGTCTAGATTAATGGAGTTTGTTAAAGATATAAAGATTGGATGACTGATAATTTTTAATTACTAAATCCAGATAAGACAGAGATATTACAAAAGCAGCCTTCTTCCACCTCAGAAATATTGCCAAGCTTAGGAACATTTTATCTGTAGCTGATGCAGAAAAGCTAGTTCATGCATTAATGACCTCCAGACTGGACTATTTTAATGCATTACTAGGTGTTTGTCCTGCATCTTCAATAAACAAGCTACAGTTAGTCCAGAATGCAGCCGCCAGAGTTCTTACCAGATCAAGAAGAATTTGATCATATAACCCCCAATATTATCATCCCTGCACTGGCTACCTGTTAAGTTTAGAATTGATTACAAACTAGCACTACTTACATACAAGGCTCTAAATGGTTTAGCGCCCATGTATATAGCCAGTCTTCGGACACGTTACAATCCACCATGCTCCTTAAGAGCACAAAACTCCAGACTTCTGGTAGTTCTTAGAATATCAAAGTCCACAAAAGGGGGTAGAGTGTTTTGATTTAGCTCCTAAACTTTGGAATAGTGCTTCCTGACAGTGTTCGGCTCAGACACAGTCTCCCTGGTTTAAACGTAGACTAAAGACTTATCTCTTTAGCCTGGCATACACATAATACATCCCATAACCTCATACTCCAGTATATCTGATTAAATGCACATTATCATCTAGTTCTGCTAATATCAGGAATGGCAGCTACACTAATTTCTTTCCACATGTTCCTTTTTCTACCCATCCTGGAGGTTGTGCCAGCTCCAGTAGACAGAAGGCCAACCCTGCGAGGGATCCTGAGGCATCCAGGAGATGACCAGCTCCAGCTGGATTCTGGTTCATGAGGATTTGGGAATATCAAAGCAACGCTGCCAGCCCTATGTGGACTTTGAGGACGACAACAACCTCCTAATTAATACACACACTAACATTCTACATATGATGTATCTGCATCACACATCTGACTGTACATAACTGCAGAAAGGACATTGTTTATGTCAGTGGTTCCCAAACTTTTTGAAAGAATGGCACCCCTTTGTAGTGTTTTTTTTTTGCTCAGCACCCCAACCGAATTAAACTCAATGTACATGGGTACATACAAACATAAAATTAAATCCAGACAAAATCCAAACAACAAATGAAGTATAAACAGCAACATGAATGTATTATAAAAGCATAACAACAGACATAATATGAGGTGAAACGACCCATTCAAATGAACCGTCTGTCTTTTACAACTGGATGATGCATGTCAACAGACTGATTTGGACCATTTACTGTATGTGGGAATCATTGGAACAAAACACATTTAAAGATTGATACTTAACTCTTTTAATAATTATAAACAACTCAAAATAATATTATAAATATTTTAGGCTGTTTAAATTGGAAAAAGCTGAGATTCTGTGGCACCCTTAGCCAGTTGTCAAGGCATCCCAGGGTGCCGCGGCACCCACTTTGGGAACCACTGGTTTATATCACACTCTCTGGTGTTCAGAATAATTTATAATCACACTCTCTGGTGTTCAGAATAATTTATAATCACACTCTCTGGTGTCACCCACATGAGGATCGGTTCCCTTTCGAGTCTGGTTCCTCTCAAGGTTTCTTCCTCATACCATCTAAGGGAGTTTTCCTTGCCACAGTCGCCTCAGTCTTGCTCACTTTTGTCTAACATCTAGGAAATGACATAAAATATGGCCAAATGATTTGTAAAGTTTTGATCTGTTGATGAAAACAGATCCTGGAGAAGCTGCATTAATTTATAGCTGGCTACTTGCACTGATTTGCATGTACCTGGTTAAAGATTCTTCCTTTTATTCTTCATCTGATGGTTTGTATTTCATATTTTCATATTTTAAAAGTTATATTGAATAACTGCTGTGTCTGCTAACAATGTTGTATTACAAATAATCGTAATGCTGCTAAACTAAGCTAAGCAAAAAGGACTTCTAATTCAGAAATGTTCAGTGTTACCGATGTTATGATAACTTCACAAATTAACTGGAAATTTCATAGCCTGCCTCTGTGTACAGTCTTTCACTATGTTTGAGGATTAAAAACAGTGATAATAAGCGAGCAGGCTAAGAGAATGAGAGAGAGAGAGAGAGAGAGAGAGAGAGAGAGAGGGAGGGAGGGAGAGAGAGAGAATGTAACTTGTCGTGTGTCACCCCCTTGAGGACATTTAACCTTCTCATAGGCACAATTCTACCAAGACATGTTCATAATCCTTGATATTTTGGTATATTAAATGATGTAAAGTTTTTATGATGTCATGTCTCGTACAATTACATTTAATATTAGTGTTTGGTCACTCAGAATGAGACATGCTATATACTTTAACTGGACATTACTATATTTAAACTTGTGAAGGCTGCACGGAGAAGCCAACGAGCAGAAGTTTGCTGGACGGAGCAAAATCCATAAAGGAAAATTTAGTGTGTATATGCGTTCATAGATGTTCTTTCAGTCTCACAAATTTATGCCATGAAAATGTAAAATATTTGTATAAATACATAAATACATATTGAAAGATTTAGATTTGGGTTGATGGTCTTATTTTGCTCATTTTCATGAAGTGGGCTGATATTTCTGAAGGGAAATAAAAATATTGCACTAACTTGATAACTGCCTGCAACCTCTTCTGAATCGTCTCAGGCAGATTTCAGTATTAGTGTCAGTCGTGATAGTCAACTGTTTTTAATATTTATGCTGTAGCTCCAGTTCAGGATCCTGAAAAAAAGTGGCATCAGCAGATTTGTCAGGAAAAAAGCAAATCAGGCATGGATTGGGTGAATCCATGAAATTAATAGAAAATGATGTGGTATAGAGAGGTGGGTGGGGATTGTTTTCATTATCCCACTCCCACCTGCTCCTGCAGGAATTATGACCATTTCTGTCCTAGCTCTGTGTTGTTTTTGTGTTTGAACTATATGTTGTATGTTTATGTAGCACCAGGTCCTTGAGAAATGTTGTTTCATTTCACTATGTACTGTGTCAGCTATATGTGGTTGAAATGACAATAAAGTGTCTTGAGTCATTTTCACTGGCTTTCGAAGGGATTCCAACGAGTCCTCCACTCCACCAGGAATTCTGACAAATCCCACCCAGTCGCATAGGAATTCTGACCAATCCCAGCCACTTGCAGAAGAATTCTGACCAATCACACCTGGTCCAAAAAGAATTCTGACCAATCCCACCCACTGCACAGGAATTTTGACCAATCCCACCCGCTCACAGAGGAATTCTGACCAATCACACCAGCTCCAAAAAGAATTCTAACTAATCACACCTGCGCCAAGAGGAATTCTGACCAATCCCACCTGCTTGCACAGGAATTCTGACCAATCCCACCCACTCCAAGAGGAATTCTGACCAATCCCACCCACTCCAAGAGGAATTCTGACCAATCCCACCCACTCCAAGAAGAATTGTGACAAATCCCATACACTCAAAGAGGAAATTCTGACCAATCCCACCCGCTTGCACAGGAATTCAGACCAATCCCACCAACTTTTAGAAGAATTCTGACTAATCACACTCTGCACCAAGAGGAATTCTGACCAATCCCACCCACTCCAAGAAGAATTGTGACAAATCCCACCCGCTGCACAGGAATCCTGACTAATCCCACTCGCTCCAAGAGGAATTCTGACCAATCTCACCTGCACACACAGGAATTCTGACCAATCACATCCCTAGCACAGGAATTCTGACCAATCACAACTTTTGCAGAAGAATTCTGACCAATCCCACCCAGACACAGAAGAATTCTGACCAATCCCACCCACTCTCTGAAGAATTCTGACCAATCCCAGGCACTTCCACAGGAATTCTCACTAATTCCCTTGCTCCTGGAGCAATTCTGGCCAATCCCACCCATTTCCACAGAAATTCAGACCATACCCCTGACTCTTCCAGAGTTATTATTTTTGTTTGTACTCACTCATGATAATATCTCAAAGCAGAGTCCGGAAACTTCCAGGGTCCATAGCCGGAGATCTGGGAGCAGAACATGAACAAAACTATTGTATTTATTATTGTTTAGAGATATCATTGAACATGACTGGATATTTCTATCAGTTTATAAATCATTTCAACTGAAATACAAATAAAACATTTCAGTAAATAAAAGTATTATAGAACATGTTTAAATAATGAGACTTAAATCTAGATGGGATTATATTCCTAAAATAGGCTAATTTATTTTTAGATAAAAAGTGTCCCAGACTAATAGTATAGACTAATAGCCTTTAGATTTCTCAAAATCTAATTCTTAATTAATTCATTTTAAAATCCAGTTGTTTCACAAACATCGGCACCAGTCAGCTTTTTCTTTTTTCTGCCACATGATGCCTTCCAGATAAGAGAAGTACTCTACACTCATGTCTCACTACACTTCACCACCTTGCAGTTCTGCTTCACCCTGTTCATTCTGCTACATTATATAATCTTATAATGTACATATTGTTAATTCTTATTGCACACATTTTGCACAATATATAGTTACTCTTTCTTTTAACACTTTATATGCTGTAAATACAACTTGAACATACTTCTCTATACACATACTGACATAGCCTTATTTATTGATGTACATATTTACATATTTATCTGCACTTGTTCATTTGAATAATTTCTACTATTTGCATTTAGGTAGATGATAAACGGCATTTCGTTGCTATGTACCTGTATTTTTGCAATGACAAAGTTGTATCTATATATGTATTAATCAGAGAATCTGTTTCTTCTTCGTGAAGAATGGATGAATAACTGAATGTTATTGAAGATTCAGGAGGTGCAGAAAATTTTCCATAATTCTGTTTCCCAGACAAGAATTTCCTGAAAGTTTGTAGAGTAACAGAGTGGACAAATGCTGAGTTATTAACGGCCTGTGTGAAATGTGAGAAATGTTCTGAATGAATGTGAGATAAGTTTTAAGTGTTTACCAGAGAGTAACTGCTCAAATAAGTTACAGCCAGGATCACGACAGTCGTGGCAGTGGTATTCCCTGAACACTCGGATCTCTGGGAATCTCACAGGACTCACCTGGACCCGAGTCGTATGGGTCGCTGATGGATAGAAGGCTGCAGTAATAGCTGTTTTTAGTAGTTTTTAGTTTCACTTTCAACCAGGAGTCAAAAATATTGTCCTTCCCGCATGTGACTCAGCTTACCAGACCTCTATGTTTGGATTTTTAGAGGATCAGCGTTCTCTGATTTCACTGTATGGAATTTGTTTATTTGCCACTTTTTTTCTCGTCTGATCTGTTAAGCGGTTCTAGATTCTCAGACTCTTTCTCAGACTCTCAGCCACGGATGAATGTGGCATGGTGATCGATACTACTGTTGTTTCATCTAGTAGTGTCAGGAACAGCTGGACTGTTCCTGCTAGGCCCGGAGAGGGCGCTGGCAGGCGAACCTCGAACGCCTGCTTGTGTGTGCCTATCTGTGACGAAAGGAATAGAACGCCACCTGAGAATGGGCGGGGCTAAAAACTGAACTGCAGCCAATCACAAGAGGGTTTTTATTTCTGGTTAATTTTCTTCTCTCTTTTTCTGTCCCTCTCTCTCTTACACACACACCTGTATTACTACAGTTAAATTCAAGCCCCAATCCCCTGCCTCCATATGTGCACACAGACACACACACACACAGACAGATCAAAATACAGACTGAACTAAATTTTACAGGACTTACAGGAAGAACATCACAATGCGCATAGGACTAAAGTTATTTCTGTTGTTTACTCTTTTCATCGCTTCATTCCTAGGGTATCTCATTATCATTATTATCATTATCATTATCATTATCATTATCATTATCATTATCATTATTATTATTATTATTATTATTATTATTATTATTATTATCATTATCATTATCATTATTATCATTATCATTATTATTATTATTATTATTATTATTATTATTATTATTATTATTATTATTATTTGTTGTGGTAGAGGTGGTAATATTATCACACTCAGACAGTTACTTCTGAACAGATGTATATCTAAATGAAGAGAAAAACAGACAAACAGTTTTCTTTTTTTAAATAAAACAAAGAGCTAGTATTTCAGAAAAATGTATATCTTAATACCTGAAGTTCGAGGTCAGTCAGAGAATCAGCTGTTCTGACATCTAGACAAAGTTCATTCCACCACCTAGGTGCCAGAACAGATAACAGTCTTGATGCGTGCCCTGAGAGATGATGATTCGAACTCCTTTTTAATATATTTACTTCTCTACAAGCTCCCTGACTTCCTTCTGCATTTGCCTGATGTTGTCCTCACTGACCGACAGGGTCAACACGCTGCAAATACAGAAAAAGATAACAGTGAGCTGGCTCTCAGTTGGTCAGGTAGCTTTTGTGTCTAATCTCCAGAAATTTCCTGAGTGGAAATGTCTAGAGCGACGGCGGTGTTTTAAAAGACAGATTAATAATGAACATGTTTTTTGTTGTAATTTAACACTAAACTCTAGTTCATTCGTTTGTGATTTTATTTTAGTTTCATTTTTCGATATTTCTGGATTGTTGCCAAATAAATAAAGATTTTGTTGTATAAATAAAGATCAACTGCACAACTAAACAAATATTTAGGTTCAAAATGTGTGTGTGTGTGTGTGTGTGTGTGTTATTCCTCAGGTATAGTTACTTCAAATATACCTCTTCCTGGTTCAGGTAAGCAGTACACACTCATCATGTGTGTGTGTGAGTGTGTGTGTGTGTGTGTGTGTGACAGAGAGAGAGTGAGAAAGAGAGAGAGAGCGAGTGTGTGTGTGACAGAGAGAGAGTGAGAAAGAGAGCGAGTGTGTGTGTGTGTGTGTGTGTGTGTATGTGACAGAGAGAGAGTGAGAAAGAGAGCGAGTGTGTGTGTGTGTATGTGACAGAGAGAGAGAGAGAAAGAGAGAGAGAGCGAGTGTGTGTGTGTGTGACAGAGAGAGAGTGAGAAAGAGAGCGAGTGTGTGTGTGTGTGTGTATGTGACAGAGAGAGAGAGAGAAAGAGAGAGAGAGAGAGAGAAAGAGAGAGAGAGAATGTGTGTGTGTGTGTGTGAGAGAGAGAGAGGAAGAGAGAGAGAGTTCTTTCCATATCAATTTACATCAGTTACTTATTTCTACTCACTTCACCTAAAAACATGAATTGGTGGCCTGGCTGCTCTAAACTGCCCCCTACCCCGACCTCTCAGGTGTGAATGAGTGTGTGTACTTTACCCTGCGAGGGGCAGGTATTCCCACCTCACCCAATGTTCCTGGTTATAGCACATGGATGAAAGCGCTTGCTCAGGATGAACAAACCTATGTTCTAGTAAGTGTGTGCTGAACCCAGATGTTGTGTGTTTTGTGTTTTCAGTGATGTGTTGGAGTGCAGACCGACTGTGTGAGTACATGCACCAGTGTGTTATTGTTACTCATTTATCTGTACTGTATATGCACAAAGTCTGTACCTGTTTTTCTTGCAGGGAAGAAAACATGATATGGACTTAATCTTTCCTGCAGGGTGAGGTCTCACACACACACACACACACACACACAGAACATGTAGAACATGTGCATCTTTCCTTTCATTCAAACACAATAATTACTTATTATACAAGTATTTTGCAACATCTACCAAATAACTTGTTCAGTCTGGTCATTTCGAGACTGGACTACTGCAACTGGCAGGTCTACCTCTGAATGCAATCCAAAAATGCAGCTGCAGACTTGTTTTCAACCTGCCTAAGTTCTCCCACACCACCCCACTGCTACACTCCACCCACTGGCTTCCGGTAGCTGTATCAGATTCAAAACACTGACGCTGGCCTGCAAAGCCAGGAATGGAGCAGCTCCCTCTGACCTCAAAGATCTATTACTCCTCACACTGCACCCTCGCTCCCTCTGATCTACTAGCACTGCTCAACTGCTCCCACCATCTCTCAGGGTAAGAGGTAGGTATACATCTAGACTCTTCTCTGCTCTGACACCGAGGTGGTAGAATGAACTTCCCCTAGATGACCAAACACCGTAGATGAAACTTTCCTAGATGACAATGGTCACTGACATTTCCTACCTCTTTGTTGTATGTTGATTTAAAAATACAGTTTTTAGGCTGATGGTATTCTAAGTCTGTGACCTATTGAACCAGTGTTAATGTATTCATTGATGGAGACTTCAAAGCACTGTTGTACGTCACTCTGGATAAGATCGTCTGCCCGATGCCAGAAATGTAATTGTAAATGCAAGTCAGCTCCTGTCCCTGATTGGTGGATCACCAGCTTTGATTTTGTCTCTCTGTTGAAGTTAGTAATACAAACAATGCAGCTTTTAGTAACAGAGACACTCTTCTGTCCTGAAGACTTTCCCCATGTCAGAAAATATTAAACACCTTTGTGTACACGTACAGACACATTAAGAACTTAGCTCTAAAGTCTCTTTCTGGTTTATGATCGTATATAAAATCCCAGCATGACTGCTTGCTGCCCCTTTAGCACCTTCTCACTTGCAAAGTGTTTGTTAGTTTATCTACGTACCAAGCCTTGTATTTCTGATTCTATTTCACTGTATATGATCTGTTTTTTGCTTACTGGATTTTCACTGTTTTGTATTTGCCCTTTTGATTTCTTTGCCTCGCTGGATGTTTTTTCTTGTTACCTGATTTTCCTGCCTGTTTATCCACATTGCCTTTGTCTGACGACTTGGATACCTCTGTTTGGATTATTAAAGTGGTTTTGTTCCGCATATGGATCCGTCTCAAATCCTGTTACAGGATACTTTGCCAATAATGGATCCAGCAGGCCCAACTCAGCTGCAAGCTATAGTAGCGCAACAAAGCCAGGCTATTGCGGCTTATTAAGAACAACTCACCATTCTCCAAAACACCAACACGCAGCTTCTCTGAGCTTTGGCGAACCCCACTGGAGCTAGGAGCGACGCGGTACGAGCTGCAATGTTTCTGTACAACTCATGCACCTGCACCATGGCACTGATTCCACTGCAGATTATGCAGTCAAATTCCTGCACTTTCACGATGCAAAGAAGATGGAATGAACCAGTACTCAGGGCCATTTTCAAAGAAGGGCTGAGCGCAGGCTGAACTGGCGTGCAGAGATGAGGATTCTTCTCTAGACCAGTACATCACCAAAGCCATCCGCTTGGATAATTTAATCTGTCACCTCAGGAGTGGCTCACGAAGACAATGTCTTCAGATATGATTCTACTGTGGACAAGCTGGACAGTGCTGCATGTCTTGTCCCAGAGAAACCTGTATCTCGCATGACTAACCTGAGCCCTCATACTTGCTCTCTAAGTTTTCACCTCCCCATCCTGGTGCATTATGGTGATACCTCTCATTGTGTTTCAGCCCTAGTTGACTCTGGCATAGCTCTTAACATCATCCACTGCCAACTCACAGAAGAACTCCAACTTCCCCTAACTCAGCATGCCAGCCCACTGAAAATCACAGCAGTGGAAAACCAGCCTATTGCAGACGGCCTCATTACTCAGCAAACCTCCAAACCGGCCTGGTTCACACGGAAGAAATAGTACTTCAGATCACATCATCACCTGCGAACCAAATCATCCTGGGTTTCCCATGGCTTCAGGATCATGATCCACAAATATCATGGACTAAGAAAGAACTCATCCAATAGTGACCCTCACTGTCAACTCCACTATTTGAAACAACATCTCATTCTACCCTGCCACACTACTTCTATAGAAAGTCCCCACATTTCATCAGCTACGTACATTCCTAAGGAATATCAAGACCTCTGGGAGGTTTGAAGTAAGGAACGTGCTTCCACTCTCCCTCCTCATCTGCCATGGGATTGTGCCATTGACTTACTTCCTAACATCACTTTCCTGAAGAGCCCATTATCTGCTCCAAAAGCCCAAGCAATGGAGGAGTATATACGGCCGATTTTATTCGATCCCGCCACCCCTCCTGCTGCTTCCGGGTTCTTCTTTGTCGAAAAAAGGACGGAGGATTGCCCCAGGTACATCAGTTCATTCAAAATCCTTCAGCAAATCAATCCAGTAACCTACTACTTAGAACTACCCCCACAGCTACCACATCTCATCATCTCAAACCAGCCCACACCCACAACTCCACGGCTGAAAATTCCACACCACCAACACCACCCTTTGAGGTTGATAGGTCCCCCACATATTTTATCAGTTTACATTATCAACTCACAGAAGAGGAGATAAGATTCTAGACTTCTGGGTTATAGAGTTCATTACCGGTTTTATAGACATTTGAACACACTCACTCCATCACAGCTTGGCAAAGTATTCATTAGTTTGTCTACATACCCAGCATTGTATTTCTGATTCTATTTTGCCTATGTGTATGACCTGTTTTTGCTTATTGGATTTTTGCTGGTCTGAATTTGTCCTTTTGATTTGTTTGCACCGCTGACTGTCTTTTCTGGTTACCTGATTTTTCCTTGCCTGTTTATCCACTCTACCTTTGTCTGATGATTTGGATACTTCTGTTTGGATTATTTAAGTGGTTTTGTTCTGCACATGGATCATTAGTGGCTCATTATGGCTCATGGCTCGGGTTAGGGTTAGGGTTAGGCTAACCCTAGGCTCATGGCTCATTAGTGACCCCAGGACTGATAAACACACTAGAGATCTGTTCTTGACTTGATGGACCACTATGTATTTATGTTGATGTTCTATCCTGACATTGTGTTAAAGGAACAGATGACCCTAAAGCCACTCTATAGCTCAAATAACATGGAAATGAGTGTCGACATGGAAGGGAATGTTCTGCAGAACTGACTGAGTCTTGGCACTATGACAAAACAAAAAAAAACACCATGAAAATGTCAATAAACTCACCTCCTGATTCTGCATCACAATGCATAATAATAATAATCATAATAATAATATATCATTAAATAAATAAATAAATAAATAAATAAACTACTGCTTAAACTAATTATATAACTAAATATCAACACAACTAACTCCTGACCTCTTCACTATTAATACTTAATACATCTTATCCTTAATAAATACATTAAATATTTGTCTCTTTGAAATAAAATAAATGATTACATTTTACATATTGAATAGTTCATAAACATTTTTTGTTCTTTTTTCCTTTTCATTAGAATGACATGCAACCAGCCCAGTGTGAGTAGTAGGTGAGTAAATGTGTGCACAAAACTACAGGAAAAGAGAGAGAGAGAGAGATTTTTCCTTTAATATGTCATCTATACATACCTACTAGATAACAGGTTTTTCCTTTAATATGTCATCTATACATACCTACTAGATAACAGGTTTTTCCTTTAATATGTCACCTATCTAGATAATAGTAGACTATGTAAAAGCTTGTGTGTTTGTGTGTGCACGTGTGGTCAGTCGACCAGACATTGCCACCATGAGCCGGTGGTTAGCTCCAATTGTATGGGAGGGTACATTTGACCTGACAGTGATTGATGCCATCTACAAACAACAGAAACATCACCGTGGCAACCACTGTCTTCGCTCTGGGCAAGTAAGTCATTCCACAGTATTACGTCATGTCTGTGAAGTACAAGGCATTGTGGGGTCACACACTGTGAGTGTTGACCGAGGGTAAATCTGTAGCTGTGTTAATAATGTTAATGATAACGCTCGAAATTCAATTAAATGCAAAAACCAGGCTTATTAGATTTCCTGCCACATTCACCAGCACACCCTTTGTGCTAAAATAGCTGTAATTATCACCCTGAGACGAAAATAAAATAAGTTAAATCTATGTTTCTATTATAAATCATAATCCGATGGTCCGAGGCCCTCAGTTCATTGCCTGATTTCCTTCATGGCTCAGTTCTCATGTTTTTTTGATGAACAATCTGAATCATCTCCTGCAGGTATGTACGTTTCCTGAAGGACGTCCTAGAATCCAGCGGAGCAGCACTTCATGGTGGGCTACCGAGTGCACTATTATGTGTTTACAGATCTCCCAGATGAGGTTCCCACGGTAACGCTGGGGGAGGGGGCGTCAGCTGACCGTGATAAAAACCTCAAGCTCGAACCGCTGGCAGGAAATCTCTCTACGCAGGATGGAGATGATCGAGAAACTCATCGAAGACGAAGTCATCAACAAGGCAGACTATATTTTCTGCCTCGACGTCGACTCCAAATTCTATGCTCATTGGGGGGCGGAGTCTCTTGGTGACCTTGTCCGCACTCTACATGCCTGGTTTTTTGCAACAACTCGGGACCAGTTCACGTACGAGCGTCGCCCCCGAATCTCAAGCCTATATACCTTTTAACGAAGGAGACTACTACTACGGAGGGGCCGTGGATCGGAGGACGCCCCGACAAAGTGCTCAAGCTGGTGAAGACGTGCCGCATGAATCTGGATGTGGACCGAGCCAATAAGATCGAAGCAGTTTGGCAGGAAGAGTCTCACCTGAACAAGTACTTCCTGTACAACAAACCCACCAAGTTACTCTCACCTGAATACCTGTGGGATGATAGAAAAGGGAAACCCAGCTTCATGAAAGTGGTGCGTTTCTCACAGGTGGAGAAGAACTACGCTGAGATTCGACCCAACCCTTAAAGCACGACGTAGATAAGCAGGACGTAAGACCTCTTAAACATAAGAGCTTTGTTTTTCTTCATATCACTCACCTTTTATCTTGTTGGGCTTCCTCTATCAAATCTGGCAACAGCATGTTACTGTGTGATGTTCAGCAAAAGCATTCCTGCAAGGTTTTTTTAATGGTTTTCATTTAGTCTTGATTGTAAAACATTCTTAGATTTCTCCAGATATCTTCAGTTCTATAAACAGGAAATGAATACTGAGTTATTGTAAATGACATAAAAATATGGCCAAATGTTTTGTAAAGTTTTGATCTGTTGATGGAAACAGATCATGAAGAAGCTGTGTTCATTTACAGCTGGCTACCTCGCTGCTGATTTGCAGATTCCTGGTTAAAGGTTCTTCCTTTTAATCTTCATCTGATGGTTTGTATTTCATATTTGAACTTAAACATTATATTGAATCACTGCTGTGTCTGCTGACAATGTCACTAAGATTTATGTATTATTGCTTTTGTACTAAGTTTCTGTGTGTTTAGGTTCATAATGTTTTGCCTTGATATAATAAAACTGGAACATGATGGAAGAGATCTATTGTCTTGATAAGTACACAATGAATGCCATTACTTTTTATTGACCTGAAGTACATGATGATTTTGGTGATGAAAAGGTGAGAGATGGGAGGAAACCATTAAACCTGCCAGTAACACATACTGTCAAAAATGTTCAATACAAGCACTAACGCAAGCTCAGGATGAAGCTGTGAGATAACCAGTGCACTGGTTGCATTCATAACCTCCATTTATCAAAACCACATCTAACTGAGGGATCTACGGGTTTTTTTTCAACACAACATTAACAATAATAAGATACATTTTATGTAAGATAAAGTAAATAAATAAATACATAAATAAATTTATTTATATATATATTTAAATATATATTTATTTATATATATAAATAAATATATATTTATTTATATATATAAATAAATATATATTTAAATATATATATATATATATATATATATATATATATATATATATATATATAGTTATATATATACAAAAATAAATTAAAATAAATAAATAAAAAGGTAAAACCTTCTGACACGGAAAGGGCTGAAATTAAAAGCTAAACTAAATAAATAACATTTTTCTTGGACATGTAATGTAATGATTATTTCAATATTGTTTGCATGACATTACCAACATATTAGTATAGTGATCTGTGCAGATATGCAAATTGAATTCTGGCTGTATTTGGTGGTATCATGATGATGACTCCGTAGGAAAAGCATACACACACTCGTTTTTCTGACATTTCTACTGAATCTCCCGTATATATAACACACAGTGATAATTCAGTCAGAAAAATGTTTGTGTTTGTGTGTGTGAGTTGCCCACAGCTAACACTATCCACAAGCACATATTTTGGCACTTTTATTTCCAAATCATGTGCATGTTTTATTGATTTTCCTAAAGACCAGGCAAATGCAAAGACACAT
This sequence comes from Hemibagrus wyckioides, assembly GCF_019097595.1. Lineage (NCBI taxonomy): Eukaryota > Metazoa > Chordata > Actinopteri > Siluriformes > Bagridae > Hemibagrus > Hemibagrus wyckioides. The sequence continues at coordinate 2,932,340 of NC_080737.1, forward strand.
TCTGTCCTTTTTTGATTCTACATTTACATTTCTGTCATTTGGCAGACACCCTTACACAAAGCAACCTACATCTAATCTCATTTTTAACAACTGAGTAATTGAGGATTAAGGTCCTTGCACAGGGGCCCAACAACATAACCACTAAGCTACCATATCCCCTGAAATGACATTCTCACTAAATACATAGATTCTTACTAAATGCATGTGTACACACACACACACACACACAAAGGGTATAGTGCAATTCCATGATCTTTATTTATCAAATATTCGGTTTTGTGTTTGGATTTGAATAATGTGTGAGAGGGTGTAGTCTATACCTGAAGTTTTTCTGTTGTTGGTCTGTGTTTATTTATTATTTGCATCGCTCAAACAACTTGGAATGGAGTGTAGACACTGAGGGAAGTGTTCTGCAGAAGTGACTATTGGCACTATGACAAAAAAACAAACAAACAAAAAGAACACCATGAAAGAGAGAGAGAGAGAGAGAGAGAGAGAGAGAGAAAGCATGTTTTTCCTTTTATATGTCACCTGTTCATACCTACCAGATTACAGTAGACTATGTAAAAGCTTGTGTGAAGAAGCTTTTATTGTAATTTTAACCATATATAGCTGATCACGCAGTTCACAGTGAAATGAGACAACGTTTCCCCAGGACCCTGATGCTACATAAAACAACATAACATATAGCTACAAAACAACACAGAACTAAGGACAGAAAGTAAGTTGTCCTAGCTACATAAAGTGCAACGTGTGCAACCTAGTGCAAACAGTGCAAGACAGAAGACAGTGCAAACAGATAATACAAAACAAACCAGTACAGGACACATACATAACATACACAATAAAGACAGAATAACGCCCACCAGTATACACTCTTCAATGTATAAGCAGTGCAACGTGCAAAATAGGAGAACTGTAAACAAGAGGGATTCTTGTAAATATAATACACTTTTTTATAGCAGCAGTTGGTGGCTGCATCAATTGGATGAATGTGCAAATACAGCATGTAAACAGTTATAATATAAGTGGAGTTATAGACATGTATGTGTTGAGTTCAGAACAGATCAGTTCACAGAGTTGAGTGAGGGGTGTGTGTGTGTGTGCCTGAGCCTGATGGCTTGAAGGAAGAAACTGTTGATACCTCTTTCCAGATGGCAGGAGTGTGAAGAGTGTGTGTGAGGGGTGTGTGGGGTCATCCACAATGCTGTTGGCTTTGTGGATGCAGCGTGTAGTGTAAATGTCTGTGATTGAGGGGAGAGAGACTCGAATGATCTTTTCAGCTGTCCTCACTATCCGCTGAAAGGTCTTGCAATACAAGATGGAGCAATTTGCAAGCAAGCCAGTGATGCAGCTGCTCAGGACGCTCTCGATGGTCCCTCTGTAAAACATAGTCAAAACAACCATAGGGGGGAGGAAGATGGGCTTTCCTCAGCCTCCGCGGGAAGTAGAGGCGCTGCTGGGCTTTCTTGGTGATGGAGCTGGTGTTTAGTGACCAGGTGAAGTTCTCTGCCAGATGAACACCAGGAATTTGGTGCTCTTGACGATCTCCACAGAGGATCCATCGATGGAGCTCTCTGTACTCTCCTAAAGTCAACAACCATCTCTTTAGTTTTGTCAATGTTCAGAGACAGGTTGCTGGCTCTACATCAGGATGTTGCACCTTCTCTCTGTATGCTGACTCGTTGTTCTTGCTAATGAGACCCACCATGGTCGAGTCATCTGCAAACTTGATGGTGTGGTTCGAGCTCACATATCTAGGAGGTCCTTCAAGAAACGCATATACCATCAGGGATGAGTCAGCATCCCTGCTGGTATATGCATTTCTTGAAGGACCTCCTAGAATCTGTGGAGCAACACTTCATAGTGAGCAACCAAATGAATTATTACGTGTTTACAGATCTCCTGGATGAGGTTACCATGGTAAGGCTAGAGGGGGGGCGTCACCTCATCGCAAAAAAAATGCAAGCTTCAACCGCTGGCAGAAAATATCACTACACAGGATGGAGATGAACGGGACCAGTTCACGTACGAGCGTCGCCCCGAATCTCAAGCCTATATACCTTTTAACGAAGGAGACTACTACTACGGAGGGGCCGTGATCGGAGGACGCCCCGACAAAGTGCTCAAGCTGGTGAAGACGTGCCGCATGAATCTGGATGTGGACCGAGCCAATAAGATCGAAGCAGTTTGGCAGGAAGAGTCTCACCTGAACAAGTACTTCCTGTACAACAAACCCACCAAGTTACTCTCACCTGAATACCTGTGGGATGATAGAAAAGGGAAACCCAGCTTCATGAAAGTGGTGCGTTTCTCACAGGTGGAGAAGAACTACGCTGAGATTCGACCCAACCCTTAAAGCACGACGTAGATAAGCAGGACGTAAGACCTCTTAAACATAAGAGCTTTGTTTTTCTTCATATCACTCACCTTTTATCTTGTTGGGCTTCCTCTATCAAATCTGGCAACAGCATGTTACTGTGTGATGTTCAGCAAAGCATTCCTGCAAGGTTTTTTTAATGGTTTTCATTTAGTCTTGATTGTAAAACATTCTTAGATTTCTCCAGATATCTTCAGTTCTATAAACAGGAAATGAATACTGAGTTATTGTAAATGACATAAAATATGGCCAAATGTTTTGTAAAGTTTTGATCTGTTGATGGAAACAGATCATGAAGAAGCTGTGTTCATTTACAGCTGGCTACCTCGCGCTGATTTGCAGATTCCTGGTTAAAGGTTCTTCCTTTTAATCTTCATCTGATGGTTTGTATTTCATATTTGAACTTAAACATTATATTGAATCACTGCTGTGTCTGCTGACAATGTCACTAAGATTTATGTATTATTGCTTTTGTACTAAGTTTCTGTGTGTTTAGGTTCATAATGTTTTGCCTTGATATAATAAAACTGGAACATGATGGAAGAGATCTATTGTCTTGATAAGTACACAATGAATGCCATTACTTTTTATTGACCTGAAGTACATGATGATTTTGGTGATGAAAAGGTGAGAGATGGGAGGAAACCATTAAACCTGCCAGTAACACATACTGTCAAAAATGTTCAATACAAGCACTAACGCAAGCTCAGGATGAAGCTGTGAGATAACCAGTGCACTGGTTGCATTCATAACCTCCATTTATCAAAACCACATCTAACTGAGGGATCTACGGGTTTTTTTCAACACAACATTAACAATAATAAGATACATTTTATGTAAGATAAAGTAAATAAATAAATACATAAATAAATTTATTTATATATATATTTAAATATATATTTATTTATATATATAAATAAATATATATTTATTTATATATATAAATAAATATATATTTAAATATATATATATATATATATATATATATATATATATATATATATATAGTTATATATATACAAAAATAAATAAAATAAATAAATAAAAAGGTAAAACCTTCTGACACGGAAAGGGCTGAAATTAAAAGCTAAACTAAATAAATAACATTTTTCTTGGACATGTAATGTAATGATTATTTCAATATTGTTTGCATGACATTACCAACATATTAGTATAGTGATCTGTGCAGATATGCAAATTGAATTCTGCTGTATTTGGTGGTATCATGATGATGACTCCGTAGGAAAAGCATACACACACTCGTTTTTCTGACATTTCTACTGAATCTCCCGTATATATAACACACAGTGATAATTCAGTCAGAAAAATGTTTGTGTTTGTGTGTGTGAGTTGCCCACAGCTAACACTATCCACAAGCACATATTTTGGCACTTTTATTTCCAAATCATGTGCATGTTTTTATTGATTTTCCTAAAGACCAGGCAAATGCAAAGACACATTCTGTCCTTTTTTGATTCTACATTTACATTTCTGTCATTTGGCAGACACCCTTACACAAAGCAACCTACATCTAATCTCATTTTTAACAACTGAGTAATTGAGGATTAAGGTCCTTGCACAGGGGCCCAACAACATAACCACTAAGCTACCATATCCCCTGAAATGACATTCTCACTAAATACATAGATTCTTACTAAATGCATGTGTACACACACACACACACACACAAAGGGTATAGTGCAATTCCATGATCTTTATTTATCAAATATTCGGTTTTGTGTTTGGATTTGAATAATGTGTGAGAGGGTGTAGTCTATACCTGAAGTTTTTCTGTTGTTGGTCTGTGTTTATTTATTATTTGCATCGCTCAAACAACTTGGAATGGAGTGTAGACACTGAGGGAAGTGTTCTGCAGAAGTGACTATTGGCACTATGACAAAAAAACAAACAAACAAAAAGAACACCATGAAAGAGAGAGAGAGAGAGAGAGAGAGAGAGAAAGCATGTTTTTCCTTTTATATGTCACCTGTTCATACCTACCAGATTACAGTAGACTATGTAAAAGCTTGTGTGAAGAAGCTTTTATTGTAATTTTAACCATATATAGCTGATCACGCAGTTCACAGTGAAATGAGACAACGTTTCCCCAGGACCCTGATGCTACATAAAACAACATAACATATAGCTACAAAACAACACAGAACTAAGGACAGAAAGTAAGTTGTCCTAGCTACATAAAGTGCAACGTGTGCAACCTAGTGCAAACAGTGCAAGACAGAAGACAGTGCAAACAGATAATACAAAACAAACCAGTACAGGACACATACATAACATACACAATAAAGACAGAATAACGCCCACCAGTATACACTCTTCAATGTATAAGCAGTGCAACGTGCAAAATAGGAGAACTGTAAACAAGAGGATTCTTGTAAATATAATACACTTTTTTATAGCAGCAGTTGGTGGCTGCATCAATTGGATGAATGTGCAAATACAGCATGTAAACAGTTATAATATAAGTGGAGTTATAGACATGTATGTGTTGAGTTCAGAACAGATCAGTTCACAGAGTTGAGTGAGGGTGTGTGTGTGTGTGCCTGAGCCTGATGGCTTGAAGGAAGAAACTGTTGATACCTCTTTCCAGATGGCAGGAGTGTGAAGAGTGTGTGTGAGGGGTGTGTGGGGTCATCCACAATGCTGTTGGCTTTGTGGATGCAGCGTGTAGTGTAAATGTCTGTGATTGAGGGGAGAGAGACTCGAATGATCTTTTCAGCTGTCCTCACTATCCGCTGAAAGGTCTTGCAATACAAGATGGAGCAATTTGCAAGCAAGCCAGTGATGCAGCTGCTCAGGACGCTCTCGATGGTCCCTCTGTAAAACATAGTCAAAACAACCATAGGGGGGAGGAAGATGGGCTTTCCTCAGCCTCCGCGGGAAGTAGAGGCGCTGCTGGGCTTTCTTGGTGATGGAGCTGGTGTTTAGTGACCAGGTGAAGTTCTCTGCCAGATGAACACCAGGAATTTGGTGCTCTTGACGATCTCCACAGAGGATCCATCGATGGAGCTCTCTGTACTCTCCTAAAGTCAACAACCATCTCTTTAGTTTTGTCAATGTTCAGAGACAGGTTGCTGGCTCTACATCAGGATGTTGCACCTTCTCTCTGTATGCTGACTCGTTGTTCTTGCTAATGAGACCCACCATGGTCGAGTCATCTGCAAACTTGATGGTGTGGTTCGAGCTCACATATCTAGGAGGTCCTTCAAGAAACGCATATACCATCAGGGATGAGTCAGCATCCCTGCTGGTATATGCATTTCTTGAAGGACCTCCTAGAATCTGTGGAGCAACACTTCATAGTGAGCAACCAAATGAATTATTACGTGTTTACAGATCTCCTGGATGAGGTTACCATGGTAAGGCTAGAGGGGGGGCGTCACCTCATCGCAAAAAAAATGCAAGCTTCAACCGCTGGCAGAAAATATCACTACACAGGATGGAGATGAACGGGACCAGTTCACGTACGAGCGTCGCCCCGAATCTCAAGCCTATATACCTTTTAACGAAGGAGACTACTACTACGGAGGGGCCGTGATCGGAGGACGCCCCGACAAAGTGCTCAAGCTGGTGAAGACGTGCCGCATGAATCTGGATGTGGACCGAGCCAATAAGATCGAAGCAGTTTGGCAGGAAGAGTCTCACCTGAACAAGTACTTCCTGTACAACAAACCCACCAAGGTGCTCTCACCTGAATACCTGTGGGATGATAGAAAAGGGAAACCCAGCTTCATGAAAGTGGTGCGTTTCTCACAGGTGGAGAAGAACTACGCTGAGATTCGACCCAACCCTTAAAGCACGACGTAGATAAGCAGGACGTAAGACCTCTTAAACATAAGAGCTTTGTTTTTCTTCATATCACTCACCTTTTATCTTGTTGGGCTTCCTCTATCAAATCTGGCAACAGCATGTTACTGTGTGATGTTCAGCAAAGCATTCCTGCAAGGTTTTTTTAATGGTTTTCATTTAGTCTTGATTGTAAAACATTCTTAGATTTCTCCAGATATCTTCAGTTCTATAAACAGGAAATGAATACTGAGTTATTGTAAATGACATAAAATATGGCCAAATGTTTTGTAAAGTTTTGATCTGTTGATGGAAACAGATCATGAAGAAGCTGTGTTCATTTACAGCTGGCTACCTCGCGCTGATTTGCAGATTCCTGGTTAAAGGTTCTTCCTTTTAATCTTCATCTGATGGTTTGTATTTCATATTTGAACTTAAACATTATATTGAATCACTGCTGTGTCTGCTGACAATGTCACTAAGATTTATGTATTATTGCTTTTGTACTAAGTTTCTGTGTGTTTAGGTTCATAATGTTTTGCCTTGATATAATAAAACTGGAACATGATGGAAGAGATCTATTGTCTTGATAAGTACACAATGAATGCCATTACTTTTTATTGACCTGAAGTACATGATGATTTTGGTGATGAAAAGGTGAGAGATGGGAGGAAACCATTAAACCTGCCAGTAACACATACTGTCAAAAATGTTCAATACAAGCACTAACGCAAGCTCAGGATGAAGCTGTGAGATAACCAGTGCACTGGTTGCATTCATAACCTCCATTTATCAAAACCACATCTAACTGAGGGATCTACGGGTTTTTTTCAACACAACATTAACAATAATAAGATACATTTTATGTAAGATAAAGTAAATAAATAAATACATAAATAAATATATATTTATTTATATATATAAATAAATATATATATAAATAAATATATATTTAAATATATATATATATATATATATATATATATATATATATATATATATATATATATATATATATACATATATATATATATATTTAGTTATATATATACAAAAATAAATAAATAAAAAGGTAAAACCTTCTGACACGGAAAGGGCTGAAATTAAAAGCTAAACTAAATAAATAACATTTTTCTTGGACATGTAATGTAATGATTATTTCAATATTGTTTGCATGACATTACCAACATATTAGTATAGTGATCTGTGCAGATATGCAAATTGAATTCTGCTGTATTTGGTGGTATCATGATGATGACTCCGTAGGAAAAGCATACACACACTCGTTTTTCTGACATTTCTACTGAATCTCCCGTATATATAACACACAGTGATAATTCAGTCAGAAAAATGTTTGTGTTTGTGTGTGTGAGTTGCCCACAGCTAACACTATCCACAAGCACATATTTTGGCACTTTTATTTCCAAATCATGTGCATGTTTTTATTGATTTTCCTAAAGACCAGGCAAATGCAAAGACACATTCTGTCCTTTTTTGATTCTACATTTACATTTCTGTCATTTGGCAGACACCCTTACACAAAGCAACCTACATCTAATCTCATTTTTAACAACTGAGTAATTGAGGATTAAGGTCCTTGCACAGGGGCCCAACAACATAACCACTAAGCTACCATATCCCCTGAAATGACATTCTCACTAAATACATAGATTCTTACTAAATGCATGTGTACACACACACACACACACAAACTTTTTTCCGTAACAAGTACCACACTGAGTTATGGGGACACACATTATCCTTTGTCATAGAGATTAGTAGGTAATATTAAACTGCTCCTTATGGCATGGGGTAAAAGTCTGACTGTTCAGAATTCAATTCTAGTGAAACAGTCTAGAAATATGACGACCTGACATTCTACAGGACTGTAAGGACAGGGCGGGAGTGGGCGGGAGTAGGCGGGAGCAGGCGGGTTCTAATTTGGACATTTAATCTTATACACACACAGCCAACTAACCCTTAATTATGAGGACAATCTGGGTTTACATGGACATCACTCATACACACACACACACACACACAGCCAACTAACCCTTGATTATGAGGACAATCTGGGTTTACATGGACATCACTCATACACACACACACACACACACAGCCAACTAACCCTTGATTATGAGGACAATCTGGGTTTACATGGACATCACTCATACACACACACACACACACACACACAGCCAACTAACCCTTGATTATGAGGACAATCTGGGTTTACATGGACATCACTCATACACACACACACACACACATAGCCAACTAACCCTTGATTATGAGGACAATCTGGGTTTCACTGGACATAACTCATACACACACACACACACACACACACACACATAGCCAACTAACCCTTGATTATGAGGACAATCTGGGTTTCACTGGACATAACTCATACACACACACACATAGCCAACTAACCCTTGATTATGAGGACAATCTGGGTTTCACTGGACATCCCTCATATACACACACACACACACAGCCAACTAACCCTTGATTATGAGGACAATCTGGGTTTCACTGGACATAACTCATACACACACACACACACACATAGCCAACTAACTCTTGATTATGAGGACAATATGGGTTTCACTGGACATAACTCATACACACACACACACACACAGCCAACTAACCCTTGATTATGAGGACAATCTGGGTTTCACTGGACATAACTCATACACACACACACACACACACAGCCAACTAACTCTTGATTATGAGGACAATCTGGGTTTCACTGGACATAACTCATACACACACACACACACACACAGCCAACTAACCCTTGATTATGAGGACAATCTGGGTTTCACTGGACATAACTCATACACACACACACACACATAGCCAACTAACCCTTGATTATGAGGACAATCTGGGTTTCACTGGACATAACTCATACACACACACACACACATAGCCAACTAACCCTTGATTATGAGGACAATCTGGGTTTCACTGGACATAACTCATACACACACACACACACATAGCCAACTAACTCTTGATTATGAGGACAATCTGGGTTTCACTGGACATAACTCATACACACACACACACACACACAGCCAACTAACCCTTGATTATGAGGACAATCTGGGTTTCACTGGACATAACTCATACACACACACACACACACACAGCCAACTAACTCTTGATTATGAGGACAATCTGGGTTTCACTGGACATAACTCATACACACACACACACACATAGCCAACTAACCCTTGATTATGAGGACAATCTGGGTTTCACTGGACATAACTCATATACACACACATACACACACACATAGCCAACTAACCCTTGATTATGAGGACAATCTGGGTTTCACTGGACATCCCTCATATACACACACATACACACACACACATAGCCAACTAACCCTTGATTATGAGGACAATCTGGGTTTCACTGGACATCCCTCATATACACACACACACACATAGCCAACTAACCCTTGATTATGAGGACAATCTGGGTTTCACTGGACATAACTCATACACACACACACACACACATAGCCAACTAACCCTTGATTATGAGGACAATCTGGGTTTCACTGGACATCACTCATACACACACACATACACACACACACACACACATAGCCAACTAACCCTTGATTATGAGGACAATCTGGGTTTCACTGGACATCCCTCATATACACACAAATACAAGCCTAACTAACTTGATAATGAGGACAATCTGATTGCAATCTGACAACAAAAGGTTGTTTCAAATGTTTAAAAGAAGTTGAATTTGAACTACTAAGTCAAACTAAATACAGTACTAAACCAAATCAGATCTACAGTGAAGAGTAAATTCACAAAAGAATTGTGCATCTTTTTGCGGCCACTAAACCTGCAGAAGAAACATGCACACCTAAGGACAGTGCTACATTGAGCCGCTGCTATAATATGCAACATGCATACATTTGGTGCAAAATTAGGTAATTAGGTAAAATTAGCCTTGGTGGAGAAAGTTCAATGATTAAAAATCAGCAAGTTGTACACTTCAAACAAGACCAATCAAAGGTAAAAAGATGAATCAATAAAAACCAAACCAAAACTGAAAAAGAAATGAAAATAAAATAAATGGCGAAAGTATATGTAACCAGGTGGTACATAGGAGGAGTTTATTGCTTCTTCTGCATGGTGAAATTCCCTACTTCAGTTATTTGTTGTTTAAAATTTATGAAATAATAAACGGTGTATACCTGTATTTTGGAATACCTGGGAGAGACACGCATGCGCTCTAGTTTTCAGACATGTTGCGTGACATGCAGTGAGCAATGGAGAGGAGTTGTGCGCTCTCTGTGGAATCGTGTTATATTTGAGACCATCCAGCATGTACTGCTAGGAGTTCATGGTTATTGTTCCCACTGCCATATTGTATAGTGTAATACCACATTGTTTTGCATAGTAATTTTGTTGTAAATCATACAATATAGAGCTGGGAAAAGTTTAGCTGTAGCAGCTCTGCACACAGTTACTTTCTTTATCTGAAATCCAAAGTTTGCTGTATTTAGTTATTTTTCTGCTCTTTTACCTGTACCTAAGTGAAATCTGTGAGCCTGCACTGTTTCTTGTACCTTTTTGAGAGAATGGTGCCAGGACAAATTCTTTTGAACATAATAATTGAATAAACTACAAAATAAGTGAAACCGCTCCTTCCGCCCGGTCACACATTTTGGTACCGGGAGTGGGGTAGTTTATTCAGGCTGATACGGTTGGGACGAGCAGTTTGGTTTGGTTAGGCAATACGGCAGTGGTGAATGTTTTGCAGAGGCGGAGGATGTCCCAAGCAGAGCTGGTGTGAAGGATTGCGGGTACGGAGGACGTGGCCAGCGTGGGACTGATCGGGTACTGAAAAGACTGGAAAGGTTGGACGAGTTTGCACCAAGGACAATTGTCGTGGAATGAGTTGTTTATTCTGAGTTATTTTTATTTTGATCTACTTGTGTGAGAAATGTCAAACTCTGATGAACTGCCTGCAGTGGGGGCACACACCCCTGTTGCTGAAGCTGTGGGTAATGATGGCATAGAGCAAATGAGGAATCAAATTGAAGAGTTAAGGGATTGGAGGAATGACACTGGCAAATAGGGCCGTAGGTGGAGGTAGTTCAACTCGCTCTTACATTTATGTCCCTCATGAACATCAGGTTCAGCCTGACGTTCACCGGGGGAGTTTAACAAAGATGGGAGGTCTATAGAGGAGTTTATTGAGGAGACAGAAAGGGTTCTACGGGCCAGAGACCAGACACAAGAAGAGGAAGTGAACTTTATTATTTCACTTTTGAGGGGATCTGCACTAGAAGAGGTACGTTTATGTGTGGGAAACCAGTCCAGACAGGCCAGTGATTTGTTTACTTTTTTGTGTGAAGCATTTAGTGAACGGCGTAGTGGGACTCAGTTGTTGCAGATGTTTTATAATCGCAAACAATTGGAGGGGGAAGATCTTCGAAATTACTCTCATGCTCTTTCTCGTCTATTAAGCTTTATCACAAAACAGTCCCCAGGCAGCTTGGCAAACGAGCAGGGGCTTTTGCGTGATCAATTTGTGGAGGGTGTGTAAGATGATCAGAGAAAAGCCCCATTTGACCCTTCTTGAGATTCGTAATGAAGCCCTTCTTTGGTCTGTGGAAGAGAGCAGACCGACTAGCGTAGTAAATAGTCGACCTGTCCATTCAGAAGTACTGGGTGAAACCAAAGATAATTCTGGTTCTGGAACTCACACATCTACGGTGTTGAATGATATTTTGCAGGTAATTTCCCGGCAGGACAAGCGAATAAGTGAGCAAGAGCAAACTATTTCAGAGCTTACTAAGGCTGTCAAAGAGTTGACTGCACAACGGTTAGCATCAGTTCCACAGCAGTCCTCATCAAAGTCTCCTCCTAGGTTTACAGAAGAGGGAGAACCTATCCGTTTCAGATGCAATGAGGCTGGGCATGTCGCCAGGTGCTGCACTTTTAGATGGGGTATGTGGAATAAAAATTCTGTTCTACTCACTACAAAATTCTGACTCCAGTTCCACACTGACCTGACAGCTCAGTCTGAGTGAGACTCTATCTAATTAAGACTCTTAACTAAATAAGCCAAATCAAGCAGACTAGATGAATGCAGATAAGAGATTTTATTTGCAGTCAGCGCTGATACAAGAATTGAGATGCTCACGCATGAATGTCCCAACAGCCTCTAAATGGGGAACTCCAATCACAGCCTTTATATACATTTTCCTTATCTCTCCAAATGTAACACGTGACTGGTTCTTTGCTGAGACAATCCCACCTATTTTTCTTTTTGGAACTTTAGGTTCTTTTTGACACCATTATCTTTGAATTTACAACTTCTCGAATACCATTATAATTAAACTTTCTTGAATTATTATATTAAAAATGTGGGTGTCTCCGCCCCCACCAGTGGGATTTTCTTCAGCCTCACTCTCTCAGGTGCCTCATTCATCCTCAGCAGATAGCATGGGTAAGTTCTCGGTTCTTCAGGGGCCTACACCCATCTTCTACTCTTTTTTCATTATACTTTACACTTCACCGCTTTCTGGTTTATCTGTTTTCTTCTACATATGTGATCTAGATATTTCACCTGGTACCACCATCGCAGTTCAGCACGCGCTGCGCTTACTTCATGATGAGATCATTGCCTCTCAAGGTACCAGTGGGGCAAAGATGGGCCATGATGATCTAGGGTGCATCTCTGACATTGATTGGTCCAAATTTGGGAAGCCTGGTACCGCTGAGAAAGCCTGCCAGACTGACATCATCGATACAGCTGCTCATTCTCTAAAGCCCTTGCAGACTACATGCAAGGCCCATGACTGAGCTACATGTCGCGTTAAACCCTATATTGTTCTTAAACTCAAACGATCTAATGAATAAATTTTACCTGAGAACTCAATCATGCTGTCCCCTGGTTATTTCACACAACATCAAATACACGCTCCATACATATATACTTCAACTACAAAATTATCTCCCACAGGTGGTAGGCCAAAGAGTGATACCAGGACAGCTGAGGGGCGAGAAAGGCAAGGTCCTTCTGTCCTTGAGTCAGGCAGCACAAGGAGTAGTTCCTGGTCCACCACCTGAAGGAACCAGTCGCGACAGGTTTCTGGAATGGCCGGTTGGAACTTGCTCAATGGTGGATTTGAAAATTAGAGGTGTGTTTGTGTCATGTTTGCTCGACACTGGTAGTCAGGTTACTATCACCGAAGGGTTCTTCCGAGAGCATTTATTTAGGAATGGCGGTGATGTGATGTCCACTTCTGGTTGGTTAAAGATCACAGCAGCCAATGGTTTAGATATTCCCTATTTGGGTTACATTGAGCTGGATGTGGAGGTTATGGGGATGACTTTGCCTGAGTATGGGTTGTTGATTGTTAAAGAAACCCCTAGTTCATCATCTTTGGCTGCGCTCATTGGAATGAACATTATCAGTAAGTGCCAACAGATCGTGCATGCTGAATTTGACACGAGGCTTGCCCAGTCGGTCGAGTTGATAGAACGAGTTTCATTCGCCCGTGTCGCCGGTAAGACTCCTACTCATGTGCTGGCATGGTTGTCAGCTACTGTTCTGGTCAAGGGGATAGACCATGGTAAAAAAGATGACTCTGCATGGTTGGTAGAGCCAGTAAGCACCCCCTTACCAGGCGATTTAGTTGTTGTGCCTACCTTGGTCACATCTGAGTTGCCTGTGTTTAACTGTGTTTTTAAGAGTGCTTAACCTGTCTCAGGAAGACCTTTGGCTGCAGCCCAGGGCCCGTGTGGGCATGTGCTCCCTGGTAGATGATAATGGTGCGGGTTCATCCTGTGAAGTGAAGTTCCAGCAAATCTCTGCCGATACTGTGGGTGTAGGTCAGGGCTCTGAATCTCACACCCAATCGGTCTTGGATCACATCGTCATGGGAGGCACGCCGGAAGAGCAAGTTCAGTTAAAAGCAGTGTTGGGCAAGTATTCAGCTGTGTTTGCCTCAGGTGATGATGATCTGGTCTATATGGAAAGAGTTCAGCACGAGATTCATTTGACCGACGATGTACCGGTGAATCAGCCTTACAGATGCATTCCACCAAATCAGTACCAGGAGATAAGAAAGCACATCACAAAGTTGCTAAAGAAGGGAGTCATCCAAGTGTAAGTGCTTACGCCTTGTCTGTGGTATTGGTGCACAAAACTGATGGGTCTTTACATCTGTGCGTAGATTATAGGAAGCTTAATACTAAGATGAGGCGTGATGCATTTCCGCTACCCAGGATTGATGAGAGCTTCGATGCCCTCAGGGGAGCAAAGTTTTTCTCGACGGTGGACTTGGCCTCTGGGTATCATCAGATAGCGGTGAGTGACAGGGACAGAGCCAAGACAGCCTTCACAACACCTTTTGGTTTATTTGAGTACCGGAGGATGCCGTTTGGGGTCTGCAATGGACCATCGACGTTTCAGCAACTCATGCAGGCTGTCATGAGTGATCTGATCTTCCAGGTGTTGATAGTATATTTGGGTGACATCTTACTGTTTTCACAAACATTTGAAGAACACCTGGAAAGATTATAAATGGTGCTGAAATGGTTGGCAGATATTGGCTTGAAGGTGAAGCTAGAGAACTGTCATTTCCTCCAAGACTGTGTGTTTCCTGGGCCATCAGGTGTCAGCGCAGGGGATTTCTCCTGACCCGGATAAGGTTGCTGTGGTTAGCGATTGGAAGAAACAGTGAAGGATCTGAGGTTGTTTTTGGGTTTCTGTAGCTATTATAGAAAGTTTATCATGGGCTTCTGAAAGATAGCTGGACCTTTACATGACCTGGTGAAGGTATTTGGAAGGTTCTGGGATGAGAAAAGGAGACCGAACCACTCAGAAAGGAAGTCTGTGTCCAAGCCGGAAAAGTGTCTTCTGAAGCAGTGGAGCTTTATCAAAGAACATAATGGACTGCTGTACCGAGTAGTAGATCTTCCCTCCCTTCTGGTGAGAACCGCTGGCAGTTGTTGTTACCTGTGTGTCTGAGGGAACAAGTGCTGCAGAGTGTGCATAATGATATGGGGCACCAGGGTGCTGAGAGGACTATGGGGTTGTTAAAGCAGTGATGTTTCTGGTCTGGCATGCATGAGGATGTGGAAGAGTGGGCGAGAAAGTGTCAATGGTGCATTCTTATGAAGATGCCTCAGCCCAGAATCCGGGCCCCTGTGAGAGCATTTTTGGCTCCCAGGCCTTTAGAAGTGATCGTGGTGGACTTTACTGTCTTAGAGCCTGCTTCTGATGGGCATGAAAACATTCTTGTTGTTACTGACGTTTTTACAAAGTTTACACAGGCATTTCCTACAAAAGACCAGAAGGCCGACACTACAGCCAAGATCTTGCTGAGGGAGTGGTTTATGAAGTACGGCGTCCCTGAGAGGTTGCACTCCGATCACGGGTGAAATTTCGAGAGTGAGGTGATAGCCGAGTTGTGCAGACTCTATGGGGTAAAAAAGACGCATACAACACCTTATAGGCCGCAAGGTAATGCCCAATGTGAATGGTATAACCAAATGCTTCACACCCTGCTGCGCACATTACCGCCAGAACGGAAACGGCGTTGGCCTGAGTTAGTTCATGCGTACAATGTGACTCCACACGCTACTACAGGGTTTTCCCCTTATTACCTCCTTTTTGGATTGCAGCCACATCTGCCCATTGATGCTTTGTTGGGGGGTAGGGAAATCTCTGAGGGGAAGGATTGGTTATCTGTACATCAAGAGAGGCTGTGGTACGCTCATGAGAAAGCTAGGGAGTTCTCAGAGGAGAAAGCACTGGACAGGGTAACTCGTTAACAAGATGGCGCTGGTGAGGTCAGCTGCCGTCACGACTGCTCCTACCACTTTTTCTTTGTTTTTGTCTTTTAAATTAAGTTTCAGTACAGACATACTGGCTAATTCTTCAACATGGAGTACATTTGTTACAATAGAGATACTCTTATTTCTATTGGTGTACAATGTATTCACAATTCGACGTTTTTGACCCCGGATCCAAGCTGGCCGAGTGAGATCCTGAGGGAGAACAAAGGACGCGAGCCGGCTTCAGGAACAGGCTGAGAGCCCATGCACACCACACACCTCTGCCTAGCATCCTGCTCGCCAACGTCCAGTCACTGGAGAACAAGCTAGACGACCTCAGGGCCAGGGTAAAGTTCCAGAGAGACATTCGGGACTGCAATCTCCTCTGCTTCACCAAGACATGGCTGAACCCAGCGGTGCCAGACCACGCCATCCAGCTGGCCGAGTTCTTCTCGGTTCACCGCATGGACAGAACACTGGACTCGGGGAAGTCGAGAGGAGGCGGCGTGTGTTTAATGGTGAACAGCAGCTGGTGCGACAGCGCGAGCATTGTTCCTCTCACACGCTCCTGCACACCCAACCTGGAACTACTGACCATCAAATGTCGTCCTTTTTATCTTCCTTGGGAGTTTACATTGGTCATAGTCAGCGCCGTTTATATTCCGCCTCAGGCGGACACGGACACTGCTTTATGCGAGCTGCATGAAGCACTCATACAACAACAGACTCAACACCGGGATGCTGTGCTTATTGTGGCGGGGGACTTTGACAGCGCCAACCTCAAACGCACAGCGCCGAACTTTTACCAGCACATCAGCTGCCCCACCAGGGGTGAAAGGACACTGGACCACTGCTACACTACAGTCAGAGACAGCTACAAGGCACAATCTCGCCCACCGTTTGGGAAATCCGACCACGCCGCCATCTTCCTCATGCCAAAATATAAACAAAAGCTCAAGCAGGAAGTTCTGGCTCAGAGGGAGGTCTTACGCTGGACGGACCAATCGGTGGCCACTCTACAGGACGCTCTGGAGGACACAGACTGGGATATGTTCCGGCGCAGCTCTGATGATGTGAACATGTTTACAGAAGCGGTTGTGGGATTCATCGGGAAACTAGCGGATGACACAGTTCACAAGACTATCATCAGAACGTTTCCTAATCAGAAGCCGTGGGTGGATAAATCCATCCACAATGCTCTGAGATCCTGCTCCGCTGCGTACAACACGGGACTCGCCAGCGGTAACATGGAGGAATATAAAGCTGCATCCTACAGCGTGCGCAGAGTGGTGAAAGAGGCGAAGCGGCGCTATGGACAGAAACTAGAGTCACAATTTCAACAGAGTGGCTCTAGGAGTCTGTGGCAGGGACTAAGAACTATGATGGACTACAAAACACCATCTTCCAGATTGGTGAATGCGGACGCTTCTCTGGCAGACGAGCTAAACACCTTTTATGCTCGCTTCGATGCTGCAGCTCAGAGCGCTAACGGCATTAGCGGTGCTAACAGCGCTATAGGCAGCACACATGAGGAGCAGGCTGGAGAGGACAGCGCATTCATCATCTCGGAGCACGATGTGAGAAAGGCATTCAGGAGAGTGAATACCAGGAAGGCAGCAGGACCAGATGGCACCATGGGTCGGGTCCTGAAGGCCTGTGCTGACCAGCTTGCTCCTGTGTTCACTGAGATCTTCAACCTCTCCCTGGAACAGTCTACAATCCCGACGTGCTTCAAACGGTCCACCATTGTTCCTGTCCCCAAGAAACCCCAGCCAGCCTGCCTGAACGACTACCGTCCAGTGGCCCTGACCTCAGTGGTGATGAAGTGCTTCGAAAGACTCATCAGAGACTTCATCACTTCTTCCCTACCTGACACCTTGGACCCGCTACAGTTCGTGTACCGTCCCAACCGGTCTACTAAGGACGCCATCGCACACCTCCATCATGCAACCCTGAGCCATCTGGACAGCAGAAGGGGGAATTATGTCAAAATGCTGTTTGTTGACTACAGTTCAGCGTTTAACACCATAATTCCCTCCATACTCACCACTAAGTTGGAGATCCTGGGACTCAGCCCGTCCCTGTGTCGATGGATCTCCAACTTCCTGCGAGACAGACCTCAGGCAGTACGGGTGGGCAACCATGTCTCACCCTCACTCACCCTCAGCACTGGAGCCCTCCAGGGTGGTGTTCTGAGCCCCCTGCTGTACTCACTGTACACTTTTGGCTGTGTGGCCACTTCCAGCTCCACCAACATTGTGAAGTTTGCGGACGATACTGTGGTAGTGGGCCTGATCTCCAATAACGATGAGACGGCCTACCTAGAGGAGATTAAAAACCTGGAGACATGGTGCCAGGTCAACAATCTCCTCCTGAACATCAGCAAGACTAAGGAGCTGATAGTGGACTTCAGCACAAAGCAGGAGAGGAATTACCAGCCCCTCACTATCAACGGGACGCTGGTGGAGAGAGTGGACAGTTTCCGGTACCTAGGTGTTTACATCACACAGGACCTGACATGGTCCTGCCACGTTAACACCCTGGTGAAGAAGGCCCGGCAGCGTCTTTATCATCTCAGATGCCTGAACGACTTTAAACTGCCCTCAAAGGTGCTAAAGACATTCTACACCTGCACCACTGAGAGCATCCTGATGGGAAGTATCACAGCCTGGTTTGGGAACAGCACCAAACAGGACAGGCAAGCTCTCCAGAGGGTGGTGCGATCAGCCGAGCGTACCATACGCACCGAGCTTCCTGACCTGGACACCATATACAGCAAGCGGTGCTGGACCAGGGCCAGGAAGATAATGAAGGACCTCAGCCATCCCAACAATGGACTCTTCTCTCTGTTGCGGTCAGGGAAACGTCTTTCGTTCCTTGAAGGCAAACACAGAGAGAATGAGGAGAAGCATCTTCCCGCAGGCCATTCGGGCCCTCAACCAGAACACCTAGAGTCTGGACTTTCTGGACATACTCCCACAAGACATGACATTCTACCTCAGCTGATTGTTGCACATGCAATAATTGCACTACTTTGTACTCTGCACTATTCTGTACACACAATACACTTTCACTGTACATCTTTCCTGTACATCTTTGTGTGCACACTGCACTGTCACTTTACTCTCTGTTAAATTGGACATTTATACTTGCCTATAGACATCTACATATATATTTTTATATTATCTACATATGCACACTGTACATACTGTATTCTTTTGCGACACCATTTCAAAGTTAACCATTGTACTGTATTATATTAGTGTATTATATTTTTGTTTTATATTTGTTTTTTATATTTCGTTTTTATAAAGCAATTTTATATTATATATTATACTACTATTTTTTTGTTAATATTTTTATTATATTATTTTTATTTTATTTTTCATATTTATATTCACTGCTATTGATACTACATATATATATATATATATATATATATATATATATATATATATATATATATATATATATATATTATACATATATATCTATATATCTATATCTATATATATATATATATATATATATATATACCTAGACATACAGTATATTTGCATATGCATATCTGATCTGACACTGACTTTCCACAATGTCCACACTTTAAATTTTAAATTTTTCTCTTTTTTTTACTCTTTCTTTTTGTGTAAGACAGTCATAAAAAGCATTTCACTACATGTCGTACTGTGTATGGTTTCATATGTGACCAATAAAATTTGAATTTGAATTCGTCTCAATGAAAGGGCATTCTGTCCCCAGGTTAGTGTGGGTGAGTTGGTGTATCTGCGTCACCGGCCTCCAGGTAGAAATAAGATTCAAGATGCCTGGAGCCCTGTCGCTTATCGGGTAATTGATATAATTGGCACGACTTACGCTGTGGAACCCCTAGAAGGTGCGACATCCAAAAGAGTTCACCGATCTGATTTATGCCCAGGTGCCATGCCCACTCCTAGGCCTAGGGGTGTGGACAAGTCTCTGCCAGATGCCCAGTCTGTCGCCATAGATGAGAATGAGACTTTTGAGCCATGTTTGGTAGTAGTGGAGGAGGTGGTATAACCGATGGTGAGAGGTGTTACAGACACTCCAATTAATGCAGAGTGTCCAGGTACTTTGGAGCTGGGAGGTGACAGCACTGAGGGTAACCTGGTGCTGGGTACAGGGGACACTGGTAGAGACACTGCAGAATCTGGTGGTGAGGGTCTTAACACTAAGGTTGCAGATGAGTGTTCTCAGCCTCAGGGGTCTTGTGAAACGTGTCCTAGGGTTCAAAGAGAAGTACCAGTTCCAGCTGTGCGCAGGAGCAAGCGAGCAACTGCGGGTGTTCACATGAACCCCTTCCATGCCCCCAGGGCCGCATGTCTTTCAGTAAGCACTGATATGATGTCTCAAGTGTTAACCAGTATTGGTACTGCATTGTTTGAGAAAGCCCTACAGGGTATCATGAATACTGATTTTGTAACTGAGTAGGTCATCTAGGGCGTTGACTTGTTGCAGGGGAGAATGTAACTGGGTGGTACATAGGAGGAGTTTATTGCTTCTTCTGCATGGTGAAATTCCCTACTTCAGTTATTTGTTGTTTAAAATTTATGAAATAATAAACGGTGTATACCTGTATTTTGGAATACCTGGGAGAGACACGCATGCGCTCTAGTTTTCAGACATGTTGCGTGACATGCAGTGAACAATGGAGAGGAGTTGTGCGCTCTCTGTGGAATCGTGTTATATTTGAGACCATCCAGCATGTACTGCTTGATGCTGTGGAAATTCAGCTTTTGTAAAGTGAACGCGGGATGTAATGTAGGAGTTCATGGTTATTGTTCCCACTGCCATATTGTATAGTGTAATACCACATTGTTTTGCATAGTAATTTTGTTGTAAACCATACAATATAGAGCTGGGAAAAGTTTAGCTGTAGCAGCTCTGCACACAGTTACTTTCTTTATCTGAAATCCAAAGTTTGCTGTATATTTTGGTTGGTACCTAAGTGAAATCTGTGAGCCTGCACTGTTTCTTGTACCTTTTTGAGAGAACGGTGCCAGGACAAATTCTTTTGAACGTAATTGTATAAACTACAAAATAAGTGAAACCGCTCCATGTGTTCCTGGTGGTAAATCAAAATCCCCGGTCACATATAAATTAAAAAATCCTTAACAATGAGATGGGAATAAGTTGCATCAGGGAGTGTGCCCTAAAACTACATCAGAAACATGGTATCAGTGGAAATGAAGCCAAATTTCTGTATTCTCCAATAAAATACATTCATTTGTAAATTTTTGTTAAAAAAACAACATTTTAATGACATGACATTTAAGTTTCATGACAGCATTCACTTCATTTGGGCTCCATGGTCTTTTCACAGTTCTCCGTGATTTGGCCTCTGCAAAATAAATAAATAAATAATATAAATACAATAAATACAAATAAAAATTATAAACACAGACCACACACATATGCGTGTTATACTTGGCTACTTGAATGCATTCAAACACAGAAGCGTTTACACTACGAAAGCAGTCTGATCTAACGTATGTTTGATTACTTCTGGAACTGGTGGAAAATGGACAAGCTCAAAACATTTATAACCCATTTACACATGTATTTAATGTCATCCACTTCTGATGGGATTAACAAAAACGTAGCTAAATACTGAGTGTAAACGGAGGCTAAAAAGCAGAGACATGACCAAACCACCACTTTTCCATCAAATGTGTAAAAATATGACGGTCCTCATAGGGAGAAACTGTACTTACAGTTCATGTTAGCATCATGCCCATCCCCCGATACACAAGTGATGAAGTTGAATGAACAGAGAGGGCTACATTTTACTCAGAGTTTGAGACGTCACAACAACGTCTTTAAGACACCAGTCCAAGTAAAACAGTCTAGTGTGATGCTCAACCCTCTACATCTAACAGTGTGTCAAGAAGGAAAATATGCTCACTTACCTTCTCTTTCCCTGATGTGGAAGTATTAATACTGCATTCGGTCTCTCTCAGCGATGTCTCTTCACACAACAACTGTAAATGTAATAAGAAAAGGTATCACAATGTGGAAATAATGCTTGCCAATTGGCAAGTAATTCTAGTGCTCAGTGTGATGCACAAATACAAATAAATGAACAAACTCATGATACATGACTTACAAGCAAGTGGTAATTAAGAGAATAAAAGGGTAATTAAAAGAATGAAAATAAAACTATGACGGTCCTCATAGGGAGAAACTGGAAATAATGTGGAAATAATGCCTGCCAAGTGGCTACAGCAGTTAGTCACTTTTTCAGCTCTGTTGTGTACACAGCAGAAATTAAACAAACAAACATGCACGAATATTTTAAGTTTATTTTTCATCGTAATTTGCATAATCAAAAACTAAATACACAAATGCGTAACAAAATACAACATGGTTGACTTTCAATAATAAAGAAAATAAAAAAATTTAAGACATTACATACCCTTGAATGCCATGGCCAAGAGAAATCTCCATAGTTGTATTGTCATGTCCAGCACCCCAACCCTGTGCGGGGTTCGAACCCGGACTGCCATGGTGTTGCGTGCACGTGCCTGCACGCCGTGGAGATAGAGACCCATACACAGGATTCAGTGATGTGCTGCTTTTATTACATAAAGACAAGACAGAGGGCAGCTAACTTAACACTAGACATTGCATGGTGTAAAACTAAACAAAAGACAAAACCTGAACATGGAGAAACAAAACCTAAACATGGCAAAACTAAACCTGACATAACACCATGGCACAGTTAACAATCACAGACAAAGACATGAACACAAGGATCCCTATTTATAGGGAGAGACATTAGGGCTAATGGGATACAGGTGACAAACCAGGAATGGGAACAATGGGAAGGGCGTAACACAAAAGACACAAAAAAGCAGGCTTCCAAGGTTCACCTGTCAGCACCCTCTCTGGGCCTGGCAGGGAACTGTCCAGCTGTTCCTGACATAACACCCCCCCCCCAAGGCGCAGCTCCCGAAGCGCCCACATTAAAACTAGAGGACGCCCCAGGAGTAGGCGGAAGACGTAGTTCATAATAGAGGGGAGATGCAAGTCCTGATGTAGTTCATGAATGGAGTCTACGGTGATGCCCCAGGTCCCAGGGGTAAGTTGACATCCGGCCCTGGCAAGAGACGGGAGGGAAGCGTCTTCCACCCGTGGTGTCAAGCGACGTCCTCCACAGAAACTCCATCGCAGAGCGGCGTACCCGGCTGGCAAGGTGGTGGAACCACGCCTCCATAGGGTCTGATAAATAGGGGGGTGCCCCCCAAGACATGGGATCGAGCGGCGTCCTCGACCTAGACAAAGATGGAGGCACCTCCCTGGGGAAACAGGGAGGGAATCCGCCGGATGTCCAGGGCTCTAGCCAGCAGACTGCAAATCCTTACCAAAGACAGGAACTAGCTGGGAATCCCGCTGGGTCTCAGAGATGGTCTGTGATTCTGTTACATCCGGGACCCCCACCCTGTGCGGGGTTCGAACCCAGCCTGCCATGGTGTTGCGTGCACGTGCCTGCATGCCGTGGAGATAGAGATCCATACGCAGGATTCAGTGAAGCGCTGCTTTTATTACATAAAGACAAGACAGAGGGCAGCAAACTTAACACTAGACATTGCATGGTGTAAAACTAAACAAAAGACAAAACCTGAACATGGAGAAACAAAACCTAAACATGGCAAAACTAAACCTGACATAACACCATGGCACAGTTAACAATCACAGACAAAGACATGAACACAAGGATCCCTATTTATAGGGAGAGACATTAGGGCTAATGGGATACAGGTGACAAACCAGGAATGGGAACAATGGGAAGGGCGTAACACAAAAGACACAAAAAAGCAGGCTTCCAAGGTTCACCTGTCAGCACCCTCTCTGGGCCTGGCAGGGAACTGTCCAGCTGTTCCTGACATGTATGTAACCTCGTCATCTGGAAAGATATGTCATATATATATATATATATATATATATATATAAACCATATAAACTATATAAACATCCCACTCAACCCTTTGACATGCCATCATGATGATATCAAAAGCATTTATAAAAGTGTATGAATTGTTCATACAAACTATTTATGACTAAATTAATTTACTCAAGCATTCATCACTATATTATGGTTCACAAATATGTCATTAAACATGCCTATGAACTACTTGAAAATTTCGTCTGTACCAAAAAATAAATTAATACAAATTATTCTAATTGACTCGCACGTGGCACATAAAATAAATGTGTTGGAGACACTAATGGAGTTGTGGATGATGCTAATGGAGTTCCTAATAGATATTAGCCTTATTAGCCGGCATACACACAGTTTAAAGCTATCCAGCCTAAAAATCTGTCTGACTCACACCACCATAAAGATAAATAAAAAAATGTTCTTACCTTCAGCATGAGCAGATGACACTCTTCTGTCGTTATTACAGGTAAAAACTTCGCTGCAATTAAGCTAATTTAGCTTAATTATTATTAATCTCTCCACCACACATCAAGTCCGCACGTTCTTTGACGGACATCAAAAGCAGCCAATCGCTGACGAGGATTCTGCAGCTTGACCAGTGACCTCCGCAGGTTCATAAGGTCGCTGACTTTGACGGACATCAAAAGCAGCCAATCACTGACGAGGATTCCGCAGCTCGACCAATGAAATGTGCGCACTGACCGGCTGATATGCAAATGAAGCTGAAGTAGCGCGAATTGCCGATAGAGGCAGATTATACACTCTGAACATACACTGATACACACGAAAAACGGGTGGAGCGGAATTATTGAGACTTTTTCCCAAAAAGCAAGAGGTAGTTCAGCGCATCTAAATAAGCCTTTCTACGTTGCTCGACTTATGAGGACATCAGCCATGTCCTTATAGTTACGGTGTGTCCTTATAGTGTCGGTATGTATTCAGGCTTTTTGTCCTCATAATCCGGCCACACCAACCCACACACACACACACACACACACACACACACACACATAGCCTCCTAAGACCTGAGCTTACATTTTAGATTTCTTCTACCTATTTATGGTTAGGAGGAACCAATAAATATAAAAACCAGATATTATCTTTGAACATGAAACCCCTTATTTTTGTGTACAACAGGTTCCAGTTACAAAGAATTAAATATTATGGTGCACACAACCAAAAATGTGATGTCCTCATATGAGGACGCCAGGTCTTAGGAGGATAGTGCAATTCCAGGATCTTTATTTGTATCAGATAAGTCCTCCAAATATTCGGTTTTGTGTTTGGATTTGAGTAATGTGTGAGAGGGTGTAGTCTATACCTGAAGTTTTTCTGTTGTTGGTCTGTGTTTATTTATTATTTACATAGCTCAAACAACTTGGAATGGAGTCTGGGCACAGAAGGAAATGTTCTGCAGAACTGACTCTTGCCACTATGACAAAACAAACAAACAAGCAAAAAAACACCATGAAAGAGAGAGAGAGAGAGAGAGAGAAAGCATGTTTTTCCTTTTATATGTCACCTATCTATACCTACCAGATTACAGCAGACTATGTAAAAACTAGGGCTGGGCAACGATTAAAATTTTTAATCGCGATTAATCGCATAATTGTCATGAGTTAACGCACGTTAACGCTCTCTCAACATCCCACCCCTCCCGTCACCCATGGTTAGTCTGTGTGTCTATTCAGAGCCGCTGAGTAATAAAATAATAATAAAAATAATAATAAAAACTGCGTTATAAAATAATATAAAATAAATATAAAATAATTGTCGGCGTTAATTAATTAATGAGTTAACACGATAATAACACGTTAACTTGCCCAGCCCTAGAAAAATCTTTTATTGTAATTTTAACCATATATAGCTGATACATAAAATAACATAACATATAGCTACAAAACAACACAGAACTAAGGACAGAAAGTAAGTTGTCCTAGCTACATAAAGTGCAACGTGTGCAACCTAGTGCAAACAGTGCAAGACAGAAGACAGTGCAAACAGATAATACAAAACAAACCAGTACAGGACACATACATAACATACAAAATAAAGACAGAATAACGCCCACCAGTATACACTCTTCAATGTATAAGCAGTGCAACGTGCAAAATAGGAGAACTGTAAACAAGAGGATTCTTGTAAATATAATACACTTTTTTATAGCAGCAGTTGGTGGCTGCTTGTAATTCGTGCAAAAACAGCATCAGCATCAATTGGATAAATGTTCAAATACAGCACGTAAACAGTTATAATATAAGTGGAGTTATAGACATGTATGTGTTGAGTTTGGAACAGATCAGTTCACAGAGTTGAGTGTGTGTGTGTGTTCGGTACAGTTCATTTCTGGTTGTTGTGGAGCCTGATGGCTTGAAGGAAGAAACTGTTACAAAGTCTGGCTGTGAGGACCTGAATTCTTTGGTACCTCCAGATGGCAGGCATGTGAAGAGTGTGTGTGAGGGGTGTGTGGGGTCATCCACAATGCTGTTGGCTTTGCAGATGCAGCGTGTAGTGTAAATGTCTGTGATTGAGGGGAGAGATACTCCAGTGATCTTTTCAGCTGTCCTCACTATCCGCTGAAGGGTCTTGCGATCCGAGACGGTGCAATTCATAAACCAGTCAGTGATGTAGCTGCTCAGGATGCTCTCGATGGTCCCTCTGTAGAACACAGTCAGGGTGGGGGGAGAGAGATGGCTTTCCTCAGCCTCCTCAGGAAGTAGAGGCGATGCTGGGCTTTCTTGTTGATGGAGCTGGTGTTGAGTGACCAGGTGAAGTTCTCTGCCAGATGAACACCAAGGAATTTGGTTCTCTTGACGAACTCCACAGAGGATCTGTCAATGGATCCTAAAGTCAACATTCATCTCTTTAGTCTTGTCGACCATCAGACACACTCCACCTCTCCTTGACTTCCTCAACTCCACTGTTCTGTCTTTGCAGTGAACCAAGAAAAACTCTGCCGACTGAATGACATGGTCCTGGACAGCTGGGTTCAGCCATGTCTTGGTCAAGCAGAGGAGGTTGCAGTCCTGAATGTCCCTCTGGAACTTAACCCTTGACCTGAAATGGTCAAGCCTGTTTTCCAGAGACTGGACGTTGGCTAAAAGAATACTAGGTAAGGAAGCACAGTGTGCGCGTGCCCTCAGCCTGTTCCTGATACTGGTTCGTTTCCCTCATGGGTGCCAGCACGGGTCACTTTCTTTGTTATTCCTCAGTATCTCGCTCAGCTAGGATGTGTCCGGGTTTAAAAGCGGTGAAACGGGAGTGGATTGTAGACCAATAGATATAAGAGTATCCCTGTCATATGTAATGATGACCATCTTGTGAAAAGAAATCAGTAGAAATGACTATAGATCTGAAAAATAAACAAAAAAACAAAACAAATTGTGGTAGGAGCAGTTATGATCGCAACCGACCTCACCGGCACCATCTTGGAATTGAGGTTGCAAAGTTTTTCAAGCACATCATCATGCAGGTTGGTTATTACATGATTTCCAAACTGTAATAGCATCTGGCAGCTGTATATATGAACAGCGTTGTCTTTGGTGTCCATGTACTTTATGAAGTTGGGATAAACACATGAACAGCACCATGTTGGATCCGGAGTGGGGGCTGTGTGCTATTGCTGGGCCAACATCTTGGACCTGTGAGGGGTGTGTGGGGTCATCCATAAAGCTGTTGGTTTTGTGGATGCAGCGTATGGTGTAAATGTCTGTGATAGAGGGAAGAGAGACTCTGATCTTTTCAGCTTCTCACTATCCACTGTAGACAGTGCAATTCCCAAACCAGGCAGTGATGCAGCTGTTCAGGATGCTCTCGATGGTCCCTCTGTAGAACACGATCAGGATGGAGTGAGGGAGATGGGCTTTCCTCAGATGCTGAGGTGCTGCTGGGCTTTCTTACTGATGGAGCTGGTGTTAAGTGACCAGGTAAAGTTCTCCACCAGATGAACACCAAGGAATTTGGTGCTCTTGATGTTTTCCAGACAGGATCCTTCAATGAACAGTGAAGAGTGGCTACTCTGTGCTCTCCTAAAGTCAACAACCATCTCTTTAGTTTTGTCAACGTTCAGAGACAGGTTGTTGGTTGTACATCAGGCTGTTACACCTCCTCTCTGTATGCTGACTCGTTGTTCTTGCTAATGAGACCCACCACAGTCGTGTCATCGGCAAACTTGATGGTGTGGTTCAAGCTGTGCATTGCTGCACAGTCATGAGTCAGCATTCTTGCTGGTATATATGTTTCCTGAAGGACCTCCTAGAATCTGTGGAGCAACACTTCTTAGTAAGCTACCAAATGAATTATTATATGTTAACAGATCTCCTGGATGAGGTTCCAACGGTAACGCTGGGGGAGGGGTGTCACTTAAGATCGAATCAGATTGGCAGGAAGAGTCTCACCTGAACGCACCACTTTCATTAAGTTTGGTTTCCCGTTTTGTCATCCCACAGGTATTCAGGTGAGAGCAACCTTGTTGTAAGATTCCTAAATGCAGATGATCTAGATGAAGTGATCTAGATGAAGTGACTAACAGCATAGGCACTATTTTCACCTGCACACTAGACACCTGCACCATGGTATAATAGCAGTGGCAGGCCATGCATTTCACACCTAGGCCTGCACTGGTGTCCTTCCTGAATTAATCCACCTCTATACCATCATTATGACGCCACGGCAATAGATACTAAACAACAGTTAAATAGCAAAGAAAGAAAAAAGAAATTAGGCTACAGTATTTCACATCTCACAAGGAATAGTCAATTTTATTACAGTCCATCTTGAAAATGCATTTGTAAGGATGTCTGCGACCAAATCGATTTCTTCTCCTCTGTCAGCCATTGTGAGTTAAAATATATATACTTTATTTAGTTTGTGCGGCTCGCTGCCTCTGAGTACTCCAATTATCTAATCAAAGGACAGGAAATTGCTGATGTAATCAAATGCCTGCTAGATAGCCTCAGTGACGCCAACTTGAAATCTGATTGGCTAGTGTAACAATTTCATTGCCACTTATTTTAAGCTATGGCGCCTGCACTACTGATTCTGAAGGCCTTAAGGCAGATTTCTTTCACCCTGGCAACACATGATGTCAGCCGCTGGCTAAAATATGATTGGATAAATACTCTTATCATAAATATACACTACTGGAAGCAGCGCAACCGAGAGAAAAGCTATGAAATGTAGAGAAAAGACTATTGGGAATAATTTAATACACATTCATGGAAAAATATATTAAATATATTAAAATGCAAGTCAGTGATTCAGATCACTGCTGTTTAGGCCAGCAAAGAAGGCCTTGCTGGCCCTGACGGCCCACCATGCCCTCAAGAGAGCAACCCATAACCTCGAGTATAAGTGGAGAAAAACTAAATTAGAAGTTTTAAGAATTGCGTATAAAGACAGTATGTCCAGTTATGGACAGGCTCTAAAAGCTGCTAGGGCCGAGCATCTGAGCAAACTGATAGCAATAAACCAAAACAATCCCAGATTCTTATTTATCACAGTGGCTAAACTAACAAAACATCACATATCTGCAGAGAGTGCTCCATCACAGTTTAGTAGTGAGGACTTTATGAATTTCTTCACTGAAAAAATTAATAGAATGAGGAACAAAATAATGGATGTTCAACCTCTTACAGCATCCCGTGATCCAGTCCAGCCTAAAGCTCCACATCTAGAGCTACAATGATTTACAGGTATAAGACAGGAAGAGCTGTATTAACATATCACCACAGGATCCAATTCAAACTAGATTAAAATAAGTGATACATACAGCTGGAGAGCCGCTTCTCAACATTATTAATTCCTTGCTATATTTAGGTCACATCCCTAAACCTCTTAAGTTGGCAGTTATTAAGCCTCTTCTTAAAAAACCTAAACTAGACCCTAATGAAATAACAAATTACAGACCGATTTCAAACCTTCTGTTTATGTCTAAAATATCAGAAAAGGTGGTATCAGCTCAAGTATGTTCCTTCTTACAGGAAAACAATATCCTTGAAGAATTTCAGTCAGGTTTCAGGCCCCATCATAGTACAGAAACTGCACTAGTTAAAATCACAAATGACTTGTTATTAGCTTTGGACCAAGGCTGCATCTCGATTTTAGTCCTGCTTGATCTTAGTGCTGCATTCGACACTATAGATCATAATATTCTCGTAGATCGCTTACAAAATCACATAGGTATACAGGGACAAGCATTAAAATGGTTTAGACCCTACCTGTCTGATCGATACCATTTTGTAGATCTAAATGGAGAACTGTCCAATGTAGTGCCAGTGAAATATGGGGTCCCACAAGGATCAGTTTTAGGACCTCTGCTGTCCTCAATATACATGCTTCCCTTGGGTAACATCATTAGAAGACATTTAGTTTCCATTGTTATGCTGATGATACCCAGTTATATATCTCATCAAAACCAGATGAAATATCTAAATTGTCTAGATTAATGGAGTTTGTTAAAGATATAAAAGATTGGATGACTGATAATTTTTAATTACTAAATCCAGATAAGACAGAGATATTACAAAAGCAGCCTTCTTCCACCTCAGAAATATTGCCAAGCTTAGGAACATTTTATCTGTAGCTGATGCAGAAAAGCTAGTTCATGCATTAATGACCTCCAGACTGGACTATTTTAATGCATTACTAGGTGGTTGTCCTGCATCTTCAATAAACAAGCTACAGTTAGTCCAGAATGCAGCCGCCAGAGTTCTTACCAGATCAAGAAAATTTGATCATATAACCCCAATATTATCATCCCTGCACTGGCTACCTGTTAAGTTTAGAATTGATTACAAACTAGCACTACTTACATACAAGGCTCTAAATGGTTTAGCTCCCATGTATATAGCCAGTCTTCGGACACGTTACAATCCACCATGCTCCTTAAGAGCACAAAACTCCAGACTTCTGGTAGTTCTTAGAATATCAAAGTCCACAAAAGGGGGTAGAGTGTTTTCGTATTTAGCTCCTAAACTTTGGAATAGTCTTCCTGACAGTGTTCGGGGCTCAGACACAGTCTCCCGGTTTAAACGTAGACTAAAGACTTATCTCTTTAGCCTGGCATACACATAATACATCCCATAACCTCATACTCCAGTATATCTGATTAAATGCACATTATCATCTAGTTCTGCTAATATCAGGAATGGCAGCTACACTAATTTCTTTCCACATGTTCCTTTTTCTACCCATCCTGGAGGTTGTGCCAGCTCCAGTAGACAGAGGCCAACCCTGCGAGGATCCTGAGGCATCCAGAGATGACCAGCTCCAGCTGGATTCTGGTTCATGAGGATTTGGGAATATCAAAGCAACGCTGCCAGCCCTATGTGGACTTTGAGGACGACAACAACCTCCTAATTAATACACACACTAACATTCTACATATGATGTATCTGCATCACACATCTGACTGTACATAACTGCAGAAAGGACATTGTTTATGTCAGTGGTTCCCAAACTTTTTGAAAGAATGGCACCCCTTTGTAGTGTTTTTTTTTGCTCGGCACCCCAACCGAATTAAACTCAATGTACATGGGTACATACAAACATAAAATTAAATCCAGACAAAATCCAAACAACAAATGAAGTATAAACAGCAACATGAATGTATTATAAAAGCATAACAACAGACATAATATGAGGTGAAACGACCCATTCAAATGAACCGTCTGTCTTTTACAACTGGATGATGCATGTCAACAGACTGATTTGGACCATTTACTGTATGTGGGAATCATTGGAACAAAACACATTTAAAGATTGATACTTAACTCTTTTAATAATTATAAACAACTCAAAATAATATTATAAATATTTTAGGCTGTTTAAATTGGAAAAAGCTGAGATTCTGTGGCACCCTTAGCCAGTTGTCAAGGCATCCCAGGGTGCCGCGGCACCCACTTTGGGAACCACTGGTTTATATCACACTCTCTGGTGTTCAGAATAATTTATAATCACACTCTCTGGTGTTCAGAATAATTTATAATCACACTCTCTGGTGTCACCCACATGAGGATCGGTTCCCTTTCGAGTCTGGTTCCTCTCAAGGTTTCTTCCTCATACCATCTAAGGGAGTTTTTCCTTGCCACAGTCGCCTCAGTCTTGCTCACTTTTGTCTAACATCTAGGAAATGACATAAAATATGGCCAAATGATTTGTAAAGTTTTGATCTGTTGATGAAAACAGATCCTGAAGAAGCTGCATTAATTTATAGCTGGCTACTTCGCACTGATTTGCATGTACCTGGTTAAAGATTCTTCCTTTTATTCTTCATCTGATGGTTTGTATTTCATATTTTCATATTTTAAAAGTTATATTGAATAACTGCTGTGTCTGCTAACAATGTTGTATTACAAATAATCGTAATGCTGCTAAACTAAGCTAAGCAAAAAGGACTTCTAATTCAGAAATGTTCAGTGTTAGCGATGTTATGATAACTTCACAAATTAACTGGAAATTTCATAGCCTGCCTCTGTGTACAGTCTTTCACTATGTTTGAGGATTAAAAACAGTGATAATAAGCGAGCAGGCTAAGAGAATGAGAGAGAGAGAGAGAGAGAGAGAGAGGGAGGGAGGGAGAGAGAGAGAATGTAACTTGTCGTGTGTCACCCCCTTGAGGACATTTAACCTTCTCATAGGCACAATTCTACCAAGACATGTTCATAATCCTTGATATTTTGGTATATTAAATGATGTAAAGTTTTTATGATGTCATGTCTCGTACAATTACATTTAATATTAGTGTTTGGTCACTCAGAATGAGACATGCTATATACTTTAACTGGACATTACTATATTTAAACTTGTGAAGGCTGCACGGAGAAGCCAACGAGCAGAAGTTTGCTGACGGGAGCAAAATACATAAAGGAAAATTTAGTGTGTATATGCGTTCATAGATGTTCTTTCAGTCTCACAAATTTATGCCATGAAAATGTAAAATATTTGTATAAATACATAAATACATATTGAAAGATTTAGATTTGGGTTGATGGTCTTATTTTGCTCATTTTCATGAAGTGGGCTGATATTTCTGAAGGGAAATAAAAATATTGCACTAACTTGATAACTGCCTGCAACCTCTTCTGAATCGTCTCAGGCAGATTTCAGTATTCGTCAGTCGTGATAGTCAACTGTTTTTAATATTTATGCTGTAGCTCAGTTCAGGATCCTGAAAAAAGTGGCATCAGCAGATTTGTCAGGAAAAAGCAAATCAGGCATGGATTGGGTGAATCCATGAAATTAATAGAAAATGATGTGGTATAGAGAGGTGGGTGGGGATTGTTTTTTCATTATCCCACTCCCACCTGCTCCTGCAGGAATTATGACCATTTCTGTCCTAGCTCTGTGTTGTTTTTTTGTGTTTGAACTATATGTTGTATGTTTATGTAGCACCAGGTCCTTGAGAAATGTTGTTTCATTTCACTATGTACTGTGTCAGCTATATGTGGTTGAAATGACAATAAAGTGTCTTGAGTCATTTTCACTGGCTTTCGAAGGGATTCCAACGAGTCCTCCACTCCACCAGGAATTCTGACAAATCCCACCCAGTCGCATAGGAATTCTGACCAATCCCAGCCACTTGCAGAAGAATTCTGACCAATCACACCTGGTCCAAAAAGAATTCTGACCAATCCCACCCACTCGCACAGGAATTTTGACCAATCCCACCCGCTCACAGAGGAATTCTGACCAATCACACCAGCTCCAAAAAGAATTCTAACTAATCACACCTGCGCCAAGAGGAATTCTGACCAATCCCACCTGCTTGCACAGGAATTCTGACCAATCCCACCCACTCCAAGAGGAATTCTGACCAATCCCACCCACTCCAAGAGGAATTCTGACCAATCCCACCCACTCCAAGAAGAATTGTGACAAATCCCATACACTCAAAGAGGAAATTCTGACCAATCCCACCCGCTTGCACAGGAATTCAGACCAATCCCACCAACTTTTAGAAGAATTCTGACTAATCACACCTGCACCAAGAGGAATTCTGACCAATCCCACCCACTCCAAGAAGAATTGTGACAAATCCCACCCGCTCGCACAGGAATCCTGACTAATCCCACTCGCTCCAAGAGGAATTCTGACCAATCTCACCTGCACACACAGGAATTCTGACCAATCACATCCCCTAGCACAGGAATTCTGACCAATCACAACTTTTTGCAGAAGAATTCTGACCAATCCCACCCAGACACAGAAGAATTCTGACCAATCCCACCCACTCTCTGAAGAATTCTGACCAATCCCAGGCACTTCCACAGGACTTCTCACTAATTCCCTGCTCCTGGAGCAATTCTGACCAATCCCACCCATTTCCACAGAAATTCAGACCATAACCCTGACTCTTGCGGTTAATTCTTCTTCCAGAGTTATTATTTTTGTTTGTACTCACTCATGATAATATCTCAAAGCAGAGTCCAGAAAATTCCAGGGTCCGTAGCCGGAGATCTGGGAGCAGAACATGAACAAAACTATTGTATTTATTATTGTTTAGAGATATCATTGAACATGACTGGATATTTCTATCAGTTTATAAATCATTTCAACTGAAATACAAATAAAACATTTCAGTAAATAAAAGTATTATAGAACATGTTTAAATAATGAGACTTAAATCTAGATGGATTATATTCCTAAAATAGGCTAATTTATTTTAGATAAAAGTGTCCCAGACTAATAGTATAGACTAATAGCCTTTAGATTTCTCAAAATCTAATTCTTAATTAATTCATTTTAAAATCCAGTTGTTTCACAAACATCGGCACCAGTCAGCTTTTTCTTTTTTCTGCCACATGATGCCTTCCAGATAAGAGAAGTACTCTACACTCATGTCTCACTACACTTCACCACCTTGCAGTTCTGCTTCACCCTGTTCATTCTGCTACATTATATAATCTTATAATGTACATATTGTTAATTCTTATTGCACACATTTTGCACAATATATAGTTACTCTTTCTTTTAACACTTTATATGCTGTAAATACAACTTGAACATACTTCTCTATACACATACTGACATAGCCTTATTTATTGATGTACATATTTACATATTTATCTGCACTTGTTCATTTGAATAATTTCTACTATTTGCATTTAGGTAGATGATAAACGGCATTTCGTTGCTATGTACCTGTATTTTGCAATGACAAAGTTGTATCTATATATGTATTAATCAGAGAATCTGTTTCTTCTTCGTGAAGAATGGATGAATAACTGAATGTTATTGAAGATTCAGGAGGTGCAGAAAATTTTCCATAATTCTGTTTCCCAGACAAGAATTTCCTGAAAGTTTGTAGAGTAACAGAGTGGACAAATGCTGAGTTATTAACGGCCTGTGTGAAATGTGAGAAATGTTCTGAATGAATGTGAGATAAGTTTTAAGTGTTTACCAGAGAGTAACTGCTCAAATAAGTTACAGCCAGGATACGACAGTCGTGCAGTGGTATTCCCTGAACACTCGGATCTCTGGGAATCTCACAGGACTCACCTGGACCCGAGTCGTATGGGTCGCTGATGGATAGAAGGCTGCAGTAATAGCTGTTTTTAGTAGTTTTTAGTTTCACTTTCAACCAGGAGTCAAAAAAATATTGTCCTTCCCGCATGTGACTCAGCTTACCAGACCTCTATGTTTGGATTTTAGAGGATCAGCGTTCTCTGATTTCACTGTATGGAATTTGTTTATTTGCCACTTTTTTTTCTCGTCTGATCTGTTAGCGGTTCTAGATTCTCAGACTCTTTCTCAGACTCTCAGCCACGGATGAATGTGGCATGGTGATCGATACTACTGTTGTTTCATCTAGTAGTGTCAGGAACAGCTGGACCGTTCCCTGCTAGGCCCGGAGAGGGCGCTGGCAGGCGAACCTCGAACGCCTGCTTGTGTGTGCCTATCTGTGACGAAAGGAATAGAACGCCACCTGAGAATGGGCGGGGCTAAAAACTGAACTGCAGCCAATCACAAGAGGGTTTTTTATTTCTGGTTAATTTTCTTCTCTCTTTTTCTGTCCCTCTCTCTCTTACACACACACCTGTATTACTACAGTTAAATTCAAGCCCCAATCCCCTGCCTCCATATGTGCACACAGACACACACACACACAGACAGATCAAAATACAGACTGAACTAAATTTTACAGGACTTACAGGAAGAACATCACAATGCGCATAGGACTAAAGTTATTTCTGTTGTTTACTCTTTTCATCGCTTCATTCCTAGGGTATCTCATTATCATTATTATCATTATCATTATCATTATTATCATTATCATTATTATCATTATTATTATTATTATTATTATTATTATTATTATTATTATTATTATTATTATTATTATTATTATTATTATTATTATTATCATCATTATTATTATTATTATTATTATTATTTGTTGTGGTAGAGGTGGTAATATTATCACACTCAGACAGTTACTTCTGAACAGATGTATATCTAAATGAAGAGAAAAACAGACAAACAGTTTTCTTTTTTTAAATAAAACAAAGAGCTAGTATTTCAGAAAAATGTATATCTTAATACCTGAAGTTCGAGGTCAGTCAGAGAATCAGCTGTTCTGACATCTAGACAAAGTTCATTCCACCACCTAGGTGCCAGAACAGATAACAGTCTTGATGCGTACCCTGAGAGATGATGATTCGAACTCCTTTTTTAATATATTTACTTCTCTACAAGCTCCCCTGACTTCCTTCTGCATTTGCCTGATGTTGTCCTCACTGACCGACAGGGTCAACACGCTGCAAATACAGAAAAAGATAACAGTGAGCTGGCTCTCAGTTGGTCAGGTAGCTTTTGTGTCTAATCTCCAGAAATTTCCTGAGTGGAAATGTCTAGAGCGACGGCGGTGTTTTAAAAGACAGATTAATAATGAACATGTTTTTTGTTGTAATTTAACACTAAACTCTAGTTCATTCGTTTGTGATTTTATTTTAGTTTCATTTTTCGATATTTCTGGATTGTTGCCAAATAAATAAAGATTTTGTTGTATAAATAAAGATCAACTGCACAACTAAACAAATATTTAGGTTCAAAATGTGTGTGTGTGTGTGTGTGTTATTCCTCAGGTATAGTTACTTCAAATATACCTCTTCCTGGTTCAGGTAAGCAGTACACACTCATCATGTGTGTGTGTGAGTGTGTGTGTGTGTGTGTGACAGAGAGAGAGTGAGAAAGAGAGAGAGAGCGAGTGTGTGTGTGACAGAGAGAGAGTGAGAAAGAGAGCGAGTGTGTGTGTGTGTGTGTGTGTGTGTATGTGACAGAGAGAGAGTGAGAAAGAGAGCGAGTGTGTGTGTGTGTATGTGACAGAGAGAGAGAGAGAGAGAAAGAGAGAGAGAGAGAGAGAGAGAGAGAGAGAGAGAATGTGTGTGTGTGAGAGAGAGAGAGAGGAAGAGAGAGAGAGTTCTTTCCATATCAATTTACATCAGTTACTTATTTCTACTCACTTCACCTAAAAACATGAATTGGTGGCCTGGCTGCTCTAAACTGCCCCCTACCCCGACCTCTCAGGTGTGAATGAGTGTGTGTACTTTACCCTGCGAGGGGCAGGTATTCCCACCTCACCCAATGTTCCTGGTTATAGCACATGGATGAAAGCGCTTGCTCAGGATGAACAAACCTATGTTCTAGTAAGTGTGTGCTGAACCCAGATGTTGTGTGTTTTGTGTTTTCAGTGATGTGTTGGAGTGCAGACCGACTGTGTGAGTACATGCACCAGTGTGTTATTGTTACTCATTTATCTGTACTGTATATGCACAAAGTCTGTACCTGTTTTTCTTGCAGGGAAGAAAAACATGATATGGACTTAATCTTTCCTGCAGGGTGAGGTCTCACACACACACACACACACACACAGAACATGTAGAACATGTGCATCTTTCCTTTCATTCAAACACAATAATTACTTATTATACAAGTATTTGCAACATCTACCAAATAACTTGTTCAGTCTGGTCATTTCGAGACTGGACTACTGCAACTGGCAGGTCTACCTCTGAATGCAATCCAAAATGCAGCTGCAGACTTGTTTTCAACCTGCCTAAGTTCTCCCACACCACCCCACTGCTACACTCCACCACTGGCTTCCGGTAGCTGTATCAGATTCAAAACACTGACGCTGGCCTGCAAAGCCAGGAATGGAGCAGCTCCCTCTGACCTCAAAGATCTATTACTCCTCACACTGCACCTCGCTCCCTCTGATCTACTAGCACTGCTCAACTGCTCCCACCATCTCTCAGGGTAAGAGGTAGGTATACATCTAGACTCTTCTCTGCTCTGACACCGAGGTGGTAGAATGAACTTCCCCTAGATGACCAAACACCGTAGATGAACTTTCCCTAGATGACAATGGTCACTGACATTTCCTACCTCTTTGTTGTATGTTGATTTAAAAATACAGTTTTTAGGCTGATGGTATTCTAAGTCTGTGACCTATTGAACCAGTGTTAATGTATTCATTGATGGAGACTTCAAAGCACTGTTGTACGTCACTCTGGATAAGATCGTCTGCCCGATGCCAGAAATGTAATTGTAAATGCAAGTCAGCTCCTGTCCCTGATTGGTGGATCACCAGCTTTGATTTTGTCTCTCTGTTGAAGTTAGTAATACAAACAATGCAGCTTTTAGTAACAGAGACACTCTTCTGTCCTGAAGACTTTCCCCATGTCAGAAAATATTAAACACCTTTGTGTACACGTACAGACACATTAAGAACTTAGCTCTAAAGTCTCTTTCTGGTTTATGATCGTATATAAAATCCCAGCATGACTGCTTGCTGCCCCTTTAGCACCTTCTCACTTGCAAAGTGTTGTTAGTTTATCTACGTACCAAGCCTTGTATTTCTGATTCTATTTCACTGTATATGATCTGTTTTTGCTTACTGGATTTTCACTGTTTTGTATTTGCCCTTTTGATTTCTTTGCCTCGCTGGATGTTTTTTCTTGTTACCTGATTTTCCTGCCTGTTTATCCACATTGCCTTTGTCTGACGACTTGGATACCTCTGTTTGGATTATTAAAGTGGTTTTGTTCCGCATATGGATCCGTCTCAAATCCTGTTACAGGATACTTTGCCAATAATGGATCCAGCAGGCCCAACTCAGCTGCAAGCTATAGTAGCGCAACAAAGCCAGGCTATTGCGGCTTATTAAGAACAACTCACCATTCTCCAAAACACCAACACGCAGCTTCTCTGAGCTTTGGCGAACCCCACTGGAGCTAGGAGCGACGCGGTACGAGCTGCAATGTTTCTGTACAACTCATGCACCTGCACCATGGCACTGATTCCACTGCAGATTATGCAGTCAAATTCTGCACTTTCACGATGCAAAGAAGATGGAATGAACCAGTACTCAGGGCCATTTTCAAAGAAGGGCTGAGCGCAGGCTGAACTGGCGTGCAGAGATGAGGATTCTTCTCTAGACCAGTACATCACCAAAGCCATCCGCTTGGATAATTTAATCTGTCACCTGAGGAGTGGCTACGAAGACAATGTCTTCAGATATGATTCTACTGTGGACAAGCTGGACAGTGCTGCATGTCTTGTCCAGAGAAACCTGTATCTCGCATGACTAACCTGAGCCCTCATACTTGCTCTCTAAGTTTTCACCTCCCCATCCTGGTGCATTATGGTGATACCTCTCATTGTGTTTCAGCCCTAGTTGACTCTGGCATAGCTCTTAACATCATCCACTGCCAACTCACAGAAGAACTCCAACTTCCCCTAACTCAGCATGCCAGCCCACTGAAAATCACAGCAGTGGAAAACCAGCCTATTGCAGACGGCCTCATTACTCAGCAAACCTCCAAACCGGCCTGGTTCACACGGAAGAAATAGTACTTCAGATCACATCATCACCTGCGAACCAAATCATCCTGGGTTTCCCATGGCTTCAGGATCATGATCCACAAATATCATGGACTAAGAAAGAACTCATCCAATAGTGACCCTCACTGTCAACTCCACTATTTGAAACAACATCTCATTCTACCCTGCCACACTACTTCTATAGAAAGTCCCCACATTTCATCAGCTACGTACATTCCTAAGGAATATCAAGACCTCTGGGAGGTTTGAAGTAAGGAACGTGCTTCCACTCTCCCTCCTCATCTGCCATGGGATTGTGCCATTGACTTACTTCCTAACATCACTTTCCTGAAGAGCCCATTATCTGCTCCAAAAGCCCAAGCAATGGAGGAGTATATACGGCCGATTTTATTCGTCCCGCCACCTCTCCTGCTGCTTCCGGGTTCTTCTTTGTCGAAAAAAGGACGGAGGATTGCCCCAGGTACATCAGTTCATTCAAAATCCTTCAGCAAATCAATCCAGTAACCTACTACTTAGAACTACCCCACAGCTACCACATCTCATCATCTCAAACCAGCCCACACCCACAACTCCACGGCTGAAAATTCCACACCACCAACACCACCCTTTGAGGTTGATAGGTCCCCCACATATTTTATCAGTTACATTATCAACTCACAGAAGAGGAGATAAGATTCTAGACTTCTGGGTTATAGAGTTCATTACCGGTTTTATAGACATTTGAACACACTCACTCCATCACAGCTTGGCAAAGTATCATTAGTTTGTCTACATACCCAGCATTGTATTTCTGATTCTATTTTGCCTATGTGTATGACCTGTTTTTGCTTATTGGATTTTTGCTGGTCTGAATTTGTCCTTTTGATTTGTTTGCACCGCTGACTGTCTTTTCTGGTTACCTGATTTTCCTGCCTGTTTATCCACTCTACCTTTGTCTGATGATTTGGATACTTCTGTTTGGATTATTTAAGTGGTTTTGTTCTGCACATGGATCATTAGTGGCTCATTATGGCTCATGGCTCGGGTTAGGGTTAGGGTTAGGCTAACCCTAGGCTCATGGCTCATTAGTGACCCCAGGACTGATAAACACACTAGAGATCTGTTCTTGACTTGATGGACCACTATGTATTTATGTTGATGTTCTATCCTGACATTGTGTTAAAGGAACAGATGACCCTAAAGCCACTCTATAGCTCAAATAACATGGAAATGAGTGTCGACATGGAAGGGAATGTTCTGCAGAACTGACTGAGTCTTGGCACTATGACAAAACAAAAAAAACACCATGAAAATGTCAATAAACTCACCTCCTGATTCTGCATCACAATGCATAATAATAATAATCATAATAATAATATATCATTAAATAAATAAATAAATAAATAAATAAACTACTGCTTAAACTAATTATATAACTAAATATCAACACAACTAACTCCTGACCTCTTCACTATTAATACTTAATACATCTTATCCTTAATAAATACATTAAATATTTGTCTCTTTGAAATAAAATAAATGATTACATTTTACATATTGAATAGTTCATAAACATTTTTTGTTCTTTTTTCCTTTTCATTAGAATGACATGCAACCAGCCCAGTGTGAGTAGTAGGTGAGTAAATGTGTGCACAAAACTACAGGAAAAGAGAGAGAGAGAGAGAGAGAGAGAGAGAGAGAGAGATTTTTCCTTTAATATGTCATCTATACATACCTACTAGATAACAGGTTTTTCCTTTAATATGTCACCTATCTAGATAATAGTAGACTATGTAAAAGCTTGTGTGTTTGTGTGTGCACGTGTGGTCAGTCGACCAGACATTGCCACCATGAGCCGGTGGTTAGCTCCAATTGTATGGGAGGGTACATTTGACCTGACAGTGATTGATGCCATCTACAAACAACAGAACATCACCGTGGCAACCACTGTCTTCGCTCTGGGCAAGTAAGTCATTCCACAGTATTACGTCATGTCTGTGAAGTACAAGGCATTGTGGGTCACACACTGTGAGTGTTGACCGAGGGTAAATCTGTAGCTGTGTTAATAATGTTAATGATAACGCTCGAAATTCAATTAAATGCAAAACCAGGCTTATTAGATTTCCTGCCACATTCACCAGCACACCTTTGTGCTAAAATAGCTGTAATTATCACCCTGAGACGAAAATAAAATAAGTTAAATCTATGTTTCTATTATAAATCATAATCCGATGGTCCGAGGCCCTCAGTTCATTGCCTGATTTCCTTCATGGCTCAGTTCTCATGTTTTTTGATGAACAATCTGAATCATCTCCTGCAGGTATGTACGTTTCCTGAAGGACGTCCTAGAATCCGCGGAGCAGCACTTCATGGTGGGCTACCGAGTGCACTATTATGTGTTTACAGATCTCCCAGATGAGGTTCCCACGGTAACGCTGGGGGAGGGGCGTCAGCTGACCGTGATAAAAACCTCAAGCTCGAACCGCTGGCAGGAAATCTCTCTACGCAGGATGGAGATGATCGAGAAACTCATCGAAGACGAAGTCATCAACAAGGCAGACTATATTTTCTGCCTCGACGTCGACTCCAAATTCTATGCTCATTGGGGGGCGGAGTCTCTTGGTGACCTTGTCGGCACTCTACATGCCTGGTTTTTTGGAACATCTCGGGACCAGTTCACGTACGAGCGTCGCCCCGAATCTCAAGCCTATATACCTTTTAACGAAGGAGACTACTACTACGGAGGGGCCGTGATCGGAGGACGCCCCGACAAAGTGCTCAAGCTGGTGAAGACGTGCCGCATGAATCTGGATGTGGACCGAGCCAATAAGATCGAAGCAGTTTGGCAGGAAGAGTCTCACCTGAACAAGTACTTCCTGTACAACAAACCCACCAAGGTGCTCTCACCTGAATACCTGTGGGATGATAGAAAAGGGAAACCCAGCTTCATGAAAGTGGTGCGTTTCTCACAGGTGGAGAAGAACTACGCTGAGATTCGACCCAACCCTTAAAGCACGACGTAGATAAGCAGGACGTAAGACCTCTTAAACATAAGAGCTTTGTTTTTCTTCATATCACTCACCTTTTATCTTGTTGGGCTTCCTCTATCAAATCTGGCAACAGCATGTTACTGTGTGATGTTCAGCAAAGCATTCCTGCAAGGTTTTTTTAATGGTTTTCATTTAGTCTTGATTGTAAAACATTCTTAGATTTCTCCAGATATCTTCAGTTCTATAAACAGGAAATGAATACTGAGTTATTGTAAATGACATAAAATATGGCCAAATGTTTTGTAAAGTTTTGATCTGTTGATGGAAACAGATCATGAAGAAGCTGTGTTCATTTACAGCTGGCTACCTCGCGCTGATTTGCAGATTCCTGGTTAAAGGTTCTTCCTTTTAATCTTCATCTGATGGTTTGTATTTCATATTTGAACTTAAACATTATATTGAATCACTGCTGTGTCTGCTGACAATGTCACTAAGATTTATGTATTATTGCTTTTGTACTAAGTTTCTGTGTGTTTAGGTTCATGATGTTTTGCCTTGATATAATAAAACTGGAACATGATGGAAGAGATCTATTGTCTTGATAAGTACACAATGAATGCCATTACTTTTTATTGACCTGAAGTACATGATGATTTTGGTGATGAAAAGGTGAGAGATGGGAGGAAACCATTAAACCTGCCAGTAACACATACTGTCAAAAATGTTCAATACAAGCACTAACGCAAGCTCAGGATGAAGCTGTGAGATAACCAGTGCACTGGTTGCATTCATAACCTCCATTTATCAAAACCACATCTAACTGAGGGATCTACGGGTTTTTTTCAACACAACATTAACAATAATAAGATACATTTTATGTAAGATAAAGTAAATAAATAAATACATAAATAAATATATATTTATTTATATATATAAATAAATATATATTTATTTATATATATAAATAAATATATATTTATATATATATATATATATATATATATACAAAAATAAATAAAATAAATAAATAAAAAGGTAAAACCTTCTGACACGAAAAGGGCTGAAATTAAAAGCTAAACTAAATAAATAACATTTTTCTTGGACATGTAATGTAATGATTATTTCAATATTGTTTGCATGACATTACCAACATATTAGTATAGTGATCTGTGCAGATATGCAAATTGAATTCTGCTGTATTTGGTTGTATCATGATGATGACTCCGTAGGAAAAGCATACACACACTCGTTTTTCTGACATTTCTACTGAATCTCCCGTATATATAACACACAGTGATAATTCAGTCAGAAAAATGTTTGTGTTTGTGTGTGTGAGTTGCCCACAGCTAAC
Organism: Hemibagrus wyckioides; assembly: GCF_019097595.1. Lineage (NCBI taxonomy): Eukaryota > Metazoa > Chordata > Actinopteri > Siluriformes > Bagridae > Hemibagrus > Hemibagrus wyckioides. Next base: position 2,976,510 of record NC_080737.1, read on the forward strand.
ACTATCCACAAGCACATATTTTGGCACTTTTATTTCCAAATCATGTGCATGTTTTTATTGATTTTCCTAAAGACCAGGCAAATGCAAAGACACATTCTGTCCTTTTTTGATTCTACATTTACATTTCTGTCATTTGGCAGACACCCTTACACAAAGCAACCTACATCTAATCTCATTTTTAACAACTGAGTAATTGAGGATTAAGGTCCTTGCACAGGGGCCCAACAACATAACCACTAAGCTACCATATCCCCTGAAATGACATTCTCACTAAATACATAGATTCTTACTAAATGCATGTGTACACACACACACACACACAAACTTTTTTCCGTAACAAGTACCACACTGAGTTATGGGGACACACATTATCCTTTGTCATAGAGATTAGTAGGTAATATTAAACTGCTCCTTATGGCATGGGGTAAAAGTCTGACTGTTCAGAATTCAATTCTAGTGAAACAGTCTAGAAATATGACGACCTGACATTCTACAGGACTGTAAGGACAGGGCGGGAGTGGGCGGGAGTAGGCGGGAGCAGGCGGGTTCTAATTTGGACATTTAATCTTATACACACACAGCCAACTAACCCTTAATTATGAGGACAATCTGGGTTTACATGGACATCACTCATACACACACACACACACACACACACAGCAAACTAACCCTTGATTATGAGGACAATCTGGGTTTCACTGGACATCCCTCATATACACACACATACACACACAGCCAACTAACCCTTGATTATGAGGACAATCTGGGTTTCACTGGACATAACTCATACATACACACACATAGCCAACTAACTCTTGATTATGAGGACAATCTGGGTTTCACTGGACATCCCTCATATACACACACATACACACACAGCCAACTAACTCTTGATTATGAGGACAATCTGGGTTTCACTGGACATAACTCATACACACACACACACACAGCCAACTAACCCTTGATTATGAGGACAATCTGGGTTTCACTGGACATCACTCATACACACACACACACACAGCCAACTAACCCTTGATTATGAGGACAATCTGGGTTTCACTGGACATCACTCATACACACACATACACACACACACACACACATAGCCAACTAACCCTTGATTATGAGGACAATCTGGGTTTCAATGGACATCACTCATACACACACACACACACACACACACACACACACACACACACAGCCAACTAACCCTTGATTATGAGGACAATCTGGGTTTCACTGGACATCACTCATACACACACATACACACACACACACACACATAGCCAACTAACCCTTGATTATGAGGACAATCTGGGTTTCACTGGACATCACTCATACACACACACATACACACACACACACACACATAGCCAACTAACCCTTGATTATGAGGACAATCTGGGTTTCACTGGACATCCCTCATATACACACAAATACAAGCCTAACTTGATAATGAGGACAATCTGATTGCAATCTGACAACAAAAGGTTGTTTCAAATGTTTAAAAGAAGTTGAATTTGAACTACTAAGTCAAACTAAATACAGTACTAAACCAAATCAGATCTACAGTGAAGAGTAAATTCACAAAAGAATTGTGCATCTTTTTGCGGCCACTAAACCTGCAGAAGAAACATGCACACCTAAGGACAGTGTTACATTGAGCCGCTGCTATAATATGCAACATGCATACATTTGGTGCAAAATTAGGTAATTAGGTAAAATTAGCCTTGGTGGAGAAAGTTCAATGATTAAAAATCAGCAAGTTGTACACTTCAAACAAGACCAATCAAAGGTAAAAAGATGAATCAATAAAAACCAAACCAAAACTGAAAAAGAAATGAAAATAAAATAAATGGCGAAAGTATATGTAACCAGGTGGTACATAGGAGGAGTTTATTGCTTCTTCTGCATGGTGAAATTCCCTACTTCAGTTATTTGTTGTTTAAAATTTATGAAATAATAAACGGTGTATACCTGTATTTTGGAATACCTGGGAGAGACACGCATGCGCTCTAGTTTTCAGACATGTTGCGTGACATGCAGTGAGCAATGGAGAGGAGTTGTGCGCTCTCTGTGGAATCGTGTTATATTTGAGACCATCCAGCATGTACTGCTAGGAGTTCATGGTTATTGTTCCCACTGCCATATTGTATAGTGTAATACCACATTGTTTTGCATAGTAATTTTGTTGTAAATCATACAATATAGAGCTGGGAAAAGTTTAGCTGTAGCAGCTCTGCACACAGTTACTTTCTATATCTGAAATCCAAAGTTTGCTGTATTTAGTTATTTTTCTGCTCTTTTACCTGTACCTAAGTGAAATCTGTGAGCCTGCACTGTTTCTTGTACCTTTTTGAGAGAATGGTGCCAGGACAAATTCTTTTGAACATAATAATTGAATAAACTACAAAATAAGTGAAACCGCTCCTTCCGCCCGGTCACACATTTTGGTACCGGGAGTGGGGTAGTTTATTCAGGCTGATACGGTTGGGACGAGCAGTTTGGTTTGGTTAGGCAATACGGCAGTGGTGAATGTTTTGCAGAGGCGGAGGATGTCCCAAGCAGAGCTGGTGTGAAGGATTGCGGGTACGGAGGACGTGGCCAGCGTGGGACTGATCGGGTACTGAAAAGACTGGAAAGGTTGGACGAGTTTGCACCAAGGACAATTGTCGTGGAATGAGTTGTTTATTCTGAGTTATTTTTATTTTGATCTACTTGTGTGAGAAATGTCAAACTCTGATGAACTGCCTGCAGTGGGGGCACACACCCCTGTTGCTGAAGCTGTGGGTAATGATGGCTTAGAGCAAATGAGGAATCAAATTGAAGAGTTAAGGGATTGGAGGAATGACACTGGCAAATAGGGCCATAGGTGGAGGTAGTTCAACTCGCTCTTACATTTATGTCCCTCATGAACATCAGGTTCAGCCTGACGTTCACCGGGGGAGTTTAACAAAGATGGGAGGTCTATAGAGGAGTTTATTGAGGAGATAGAAAGGGTTCTACGGGCCAGAGACCAGACACAAGAAGAGGAAGTGAACTTTATTATTTCACTTTTGAGGGGATCTGCACTAGAAGAGGTACGTTTATGTGTGGGAAACCAGTCCAGACAGGCCAGTGATTTGTTTACTTTTTTGTGTGAAGCATTTAGTGAACGGCGTAGTGGGACTCAGTTGTTGCAGATGTTTTATAATCGCAAACAATTGGAGGGGGAAGATCTTCGAAATTACTCTCATGCTCTTTCTCGTCTATTAAGCTTTATCACAAAACAGTCCCCAGGCAGCTTGGCAAACGAGCAGGGGCTTTTGCGTGATCAATTTGTGGAGGGTGTGTAAGATGATCAGAGAAAAGCCCCATTTGACCCTTCTTGAGATTCGTAATGAAGCCCTTCTTTGGTCTGTGGAAGAGAGCAGACCGACTAGCGTAGTAAATAGTCGACCTGTCCATTCAGAAGTACTGGGTGAAACCAAAGATAATTCTGGTTCTGGAACTCACACATCTACGGTGTTGAATGATATTTTGCAGGTAATTTCCCGGCAGGACAAGCGAATAAGTGAGCAAGAGCAAACTATTTCAGAGCTTACTAAGGCTGTCAAAGAGTTGACTGCACAACGGTTAGCATCAGTTCCACAGCAGTCCTCATCAAAGTCTCCTCCTAGGTTTACAGAAGAGGGAGAACCTATCTGTTTCAGATGCAATGAGGCTGGGCATGTCGCCAGGTGCTGCACTTTTAGATGGGGTATGTGGAATAAAAATTCTGTTCTACTCACTACAAAATTCTGACTCCAGTTCCACACTGACCTGACAGCTCAGTCTGAGTGAGACTCTATCTAATTAAGACTCTTAACTAAATAAGCCAAATCAAGCAGACTAGATGAATGCAGATAAGAGATTTTATTTGCAGTCAGCGCTGATACAAGAATTGAGATGCTCACGCATGAATGTCCCAACAGCCTCTAAATGGGGAACTCCAATCACAGCCTTTATATACATTTTCCTTATCTCTCCAAATGTAACACGTGACTGGTTCTTTGCTGAGACAATCCCACCTATTTTTCTTTTTGGAACTTTAGGTTCTTTTTGACACCATTATCTTTGAATTTACAACTTCTCGAATACCATTATAATTAAACTTTCTTGAATTATTATATTAAAAATGTGGGTGTCTCCGCCCCCACCAGTGGGATTTTCTTCAGCCTCACTCTCTCAGGTGCCTCATTCATCCTCAGCAGATAGCATGGGTAAGTTCTCGGTTCTTCAGGGGCCTACACCCATCTTCTACTCTTTTTTCATTATACTTTACACTTCACCGCTTTCTGGTTTATCTGTTTTCTTCTACATATGTGATCTAGATATTTCACCTGGTACCACCATCGCAGTTCAGCACGCGCTGCGCTTACTTCATGATGAGATCATTGCCTCTCAAGGTACCAGTGGGGCAAAGATGGGCCATGATGATCTAGGGTGCATCTCTGACATTGATTGGTCCAAATTTGGGAAGCCTGGTACCGCTGAGAAAGCCTGCCAGACTGACATCATCGATACAGCTGCTCATTCTCTAAAGCCCTTGCAGACTACATGCAAGGCCCATGACTGAGCTACATGTCGCGTTAAACCCTATATTGTTCTTAAACTCAAACGATCTAATGAATAAATTTTACCTGAGAACTCAATCATGCTGTCCCCTGGTTATTTCACACAACATCAAATACACGCTCCATACATATATACTTCAAGTACAAAATTATCTCCCACAGGTGGTAGGCCAAAGAGTGATACCAGGACAGCTGAGGGGCGAGAAAGGCAAGGTCCTTCTGTCCTTGAGTCAGGCAGCACAAGGAGTAGTTCCTGGTCCACCACCTGAAGGAACCAGTCGCGACAGGTTTCTGGAATGGCCGGTTGGAACTTGCTCAATGGTGGATTTGAAAATTAGAGGTGTGTTTGTGTCATGTTTGCTCGACACTGGTAGTCAGGTTACTATCACCGAAGGGTTCTTCCGAGAGCATTTATTTAGGAATGGCGGTGATGTGATGTCCACTTCTGGTTGGTTAAAGATCACAGCAGCCAATGGTTTAGATATTCCCTATTTGGGTTACATTGAGCTGGATGTGGAGGTTATGGGGATGACTTTGCCTGAGTATGGGTTGTTGATTGTTAAAGAAACCCCTAGTTCATCATCTTTGGCTGCGCTCATTGGAATGAACATTATCAGTAAGTGCCAACAGATCGTGCATGCTGAATTTGACACGAGGCTTGCCCAGTCGGTCGAGTTGATAGAACGAGTTTCATTCGCCTGTGTCGCCGGTAAGACTCCTACTCATGTGCTGGCATGGTTGTCAGCTACTGTTCTGGTCAAGGGGATAGACCATGGTAAAAAAGATGACTCTGCATGGTTGGTAGAGCCAGTAAGCACCCCCTTACCAGGCGATTTAGTTGTTGTGCCTACCTTGGTCACATCTGAGTTGCCTGTGTTTAACTGTGTTTTTAAGAGTGCTTAACCTGTCTCAGGAAGACCTTTGGCTGCAGCCCAGGGCCCGTGTGGGCATGTGCTCCCTGGTAGATGATAATGGTGCGGGTTCATCCTGTGAAGTGAAGTTCCAGCAAATCTCTGCCGATACTGTGGGTGTAGGTCAGGGCTCTGAATCTCACACCCAATCGGTCTTGGATCACATCGTCATGGGAGGCACGCCGGAAGAGCAAGTTCAGTTAAAAGCAGTGTTGGGCAAGTATTCAGCTGTGTTTGCCTCAGGTGATGATGATCTGGTCTATATGGAAAGAGTTCAGCACGAGATTCATTTGACCGACGATGTACCGGTGAATCAGCCTTACAGATGCATTCCACCAAATCAGTACCAGGAGATAAGAAAGCACATCACAAAGTTGCTAAAGAAGGGAGTCATCCAAGTGTAAGTGCTTACGCCTTGTCTGTGGTATTGGTGCACAAAACTGATGGGTCTTTACATCTGTGCGTAGATTATAGGAAGCTTAATACTAAGATGAGGCGTGATGCATTTCCGCTACCCAGGATTGATGAGAGCTTCGATGCCCTCAGGGGAGCAAAGTTTTTCTCGACGGTGGACTTGGCCTCTGGGTATCATCAGATAGCGGTGAGTGACAGGGACAGAGCCAAGACAGCCTTCACAACACCTTTTGGTTTATTTGAGTACCGGAGGATGCCGTTTGGGGTCTGCAATGGACCATCGACGTTTCAGCAACTCATGCAGGCTGTCATGAGTGATCTGATCTTCCAGGTGTTGATAGTATATTTGGGTGACATCTTACTGTTTTCACAAACATTTGAAGAACACCTGGAAAGATTATAAATGGTGCTGAAATGGTTGGCAGATATTGGCTTGAAGGTGAAGCTAGAGAACTGTCATTTCCTCCAAGACTGTGTGTTTCCTGGGCCATCAGGTGTCAGCGCAGGGGATTTCTCCTGACCCGGATAAGGTTGCTGTGGTTAGCGATTGGAAGAAACAGTGAAGGATCTGAGGTTGTTTTTGGGTTTCTGTAGCTATTATAGAAAGTTTATCATGGGCTTCTGAAAGATAGCTGGACCTTTACATGACCTGGTGAAGGTATTTAGAAGGTTCTGGGATGAGAAAAGGAGACCGAACCACTCAGAAAGGAAGTCTGTGTCCAAGCCGGAAAAGTGTCTTCTGAAGCAGTGGAGCTTTATCAAAGAACATAATGGACTGCTGTACCGAGTAGTAGATCTTCCCTCCCTTCTGGTGAGAACCGCTGGCAGTTGTTGTTACCTGTGTGTCTGAGGGAACAAGTGCTGCAGAGTGTGCATAATGATATGGGGCACCAGGGTGCTGAGAGGACTATGGGGTTGTTAAAGCAGTGATGTTTCTGGTCTGGCATGCATGAGGATGTGGAAGAGTGGGTGAGAAAGTGTCAATGGTGCATTCTTATGAAGATGCCTCAGCCCAGAATCCGGGCCCCTGTGAGAGCATTTTTGGCTTCCAGGCCTTTAGAAGTGATCGTGGTGGACTTTACTGTCTTAGAGCCTGCTTCTGATGGGCATGAAAACGTTCTTGTTGTTACTGACGTTTTTACAAAGTTTACACAGGCATTTCCTACAAAAGACCAGAAGGCCGACACTACAGCCAAGATCTTGCTGAGGGAGTGGTTTATGAAGTACGGCGTCCCTGAGAGGTTGCACTCCGATCACGGGTGAAATTTCGAGAGTGAGGTGATAGCCGAGTTGTGCAGACTCTATGGGGTAAAAAAGACGCATACAACACCTTATAGGCCGCAAGGTAATGCCCAATGTGAATGGTATAACCGAATGCTTCACACCCTGCTGCGCACATTACCGCCAGAACGGAAACGGCGTTGGCCTGAGTTAGTTCATGCGTACAATGTGACTCCACACGCTACTACAGGGTTTTCCCCTTATTACCTCCTTTTTGGATTGCAGCCACATCTGTCCATTGATGCTTTGTTGGGGGGTAGGGAAATCTCTGAGGGGAAGGATTGGTTATCTGTACATCAAGAGAGGCTGTGGTACGCTCATGAGAAAGCTAGGGAGTTCTCAGAGGAGAAAGCACTGGACAGGGTAACTCGTTAACAAGATGGTGCTGGTGAGGTCAGCTGCCGTCACGACTGCTCCTACCACTTTTTCTTTGTTTTTGTCTTTTAAATTAAGTTTCAGTACAGACATACTGGCTAATTCTTCAACATGGAGTACATTTGTTACAATAGAGATACTCTTATTTCTATTGGTGTACAATGTATTCACAATTCGACGTTTTTGACCCCGGATCCAAGCTGGCCGAGTGAGATCCTGAGGGAGAACAAAGGACGCGAGCCGGCTTCAGGAACAGGCTGAGAGCCCATGCACACCACACACCTCTGCCTATCATCCTGCTCGCCAACGTCCAGTCACTGGAGAACAAGCTAGACGACCTCAGGGCCAGGGTAAAGTTCCAGAGAGACATTCGGGACTGCAATCTCCTCTGCTTCACCAAGACATGGCTGAACCCAGCGGTGCCAGACCACGCCATCCAGCTGGCCGAGTTCTTCTCGGTTCACCGCATGGACAGAACACTGGACTCGGGGAAGTCGAGAGGAGGCGGCGTGTGTTTAATGGTGAACAGCAGCTGGTGCGACAGCGCGAGCATTGTTCCTCTCACACGCTCCTGCACACCCAACCTGGAACTACTGACCATCAAATGTCGTCCTTTTTATCTTCCTTGGGAGTTTACATTGGTCATAGTCAGCGCCGTTTATATTCCGCCTCAGGCGGACACGGACACTGCTTTATGCGAGCTGCATGAAGCACTCATACAACAACAGACTCAACACCGGGATGCTGTGCTTATTGTGGCGGGGGACTTTGACAGCGCCAACCTCAAACGCACAGCGCCGAACTTTTACCAGCACATCAGCTGCCCCACCAGGGGTGAAAGGACACTGGACCACTGCTACACTACAGTCAGAGACAGCTACAAGGCACAATCTCGCCCACCGTTTGGGAAATCCGACCACGCCGCCATCTTCCTCATGCCAAAATATAAACAAAAGCTCAAGCAGGAAGTTCTGGCTCAGAGGGAGGTCTTACGCTGGACGGACCAATCGGTGGCCACTCTACAGGACGCTCTGGAGGACACAGACTGGGATATGTTCCGGCGCAGCTCTGATGATGTCAACATGTTTACGGAAGCGGTTGTGGGATTCATCGGGAAACTAGCGGATGACACAGTTCACAAGACTATCATCAGAACGTTTCCTAATCAGAAGCCGTGGGTGGATAAATCCGTCCACGATGCTCTGAGATCCTGCTCCGCTGCGTACAACACGGGACTTGCCAGCGGTAACATGGAGGAATATAAAGCTGCATCCTACAGCGTGCGCAGAGTGGTGAAAGAGGCGAAGCGGCGCTATGGACAGAAACTAGAGTCACAATTTCAACAGAGTGGCTCTAGGAGTCTGTGGCAGGGACTAAGAACTATGATGGACTACAAAACACCATCTTCCAGATTGGTGAATGCGGACGCTTCTCTGGCAGACGAGCTAAACACCTTTTATGCTCGCTTCGATGCTGCAGCTCAGAGCGCTAACGGCATTAGCGGTGCTAACAGCGCTATAGGCAGCACACATGAGGAGCAGGCTGGAGAGGACAGCGCATTCATCATCTCGGAGCACGACGTGAGAAAGGCATTCAGGAGAGTGAATACCAGGAAGGCAGCAGGACCAGACGGCACCATGGGTCGGGTCCTGAAGGCCTGTGCTGACCAGCTTGCTCCTGTGTTCACTGAGATCTTCAACCTCTCCCTGGAACAGTCTACAATCCCGATGTGCTTCAAACGGTCCACCATTGTTCCTGTCCCCAAGAAACCCCAGCCAGCCTGCCTGAACGACTACCGTCCAGTGGCCCTGACCTCAGTGGTGATGAAGTGCTTCGAAAGACTCATTAGAGACTTCATCACTTCTTCCCTACCTGACACCTTGGACCCGCTACAGTTTGTGTACCGTCCCAACCGGTCTACTAAGGACGCCATCGCACACCTCCATCATGCAACCCTGAGCCATCTGGACAGCAGAAGGGGGAATTATGTCAAAATGCTGTTTGTTGACTACAGTTCAGCGTTTAACACCATAATTCCCTCCATACTCACCACTAAGTTGGAGATCCTGGGACTCAGCCCGTCCCTGTGTCGATGGATCTCCAACTTCCTGCGAGACAGACCTCAGGCAGTACGGGTGGGCAACCATGTCTCACCCTCACTCACCCTCAGCACTGGAGCCCTCCAGGGTGGTGTTCTGAGCCCCCTGCTGTACTCACTGTACACTTTTGGCTGTGTGGCCACTTCCAGCTCCACCAACATTGTGAAGTTTGCGGACGATACTGTGGTAGTGGGCCTGATCTCCAATAACGATGAGACGGCCTACCTAGAGGAGATTAAAAACCTGGAGACATGGTGCCAGGTCAACAATCTCCTCCTGAACATCAGCAAGACTAAGGAGCTGATAGTGGACTTCAGCACAAAGCAGGAGAGGAATTACCAGCCCCTCACTATCAACGGGACGCTGGTGGAGAGAGTGGACAGTTTCCGGTACCTAGGTGTTTACATCACACAGGACCTGACATGGTCCTGCCACGTTAACACCCCGGTGAAGACGGCCCGGCAGCGTCTTTATCATCTCAGATGCCTGAACGACTTTAAACTGCCCTCAAAGGTGCTAAAGACATTCTACACCTGCACCATTGAGAGCTTCCTGATGGGAAGTATCACAGCCTGGTTTGGGAACAGCACCAAACAGGACAGGCAAGCTCTCCAGAGGGTGGTGCGATCAGCCGAGCGTACCATACGCACCGAGCTTCCTGACCTGGACACCATATACAGCAAGCGGTGCTGGACCAGGGCCAGGAAGATAATGAAGGACCTCAGCCATCCCAACAATGGACTCTTCTCTCTGTTGCGGTCAGGGAAACGTTTTTCGTTCCTTGAAGGCAAACACAGAGAGAATGAGGAGAAGCATCTTCCCGCAGGCCATTCGGGCCCTCAACCAGAACACCTAGAGTCTGGACTTTCTGGACATACTCCCACAAGACATGACATTCTACCTCAGCTGATTGTTGCACATGCAATAATTGCACTACTTTGTACTCTGCACTATTCTGTACACACAATACACTTTCACTGTACATCTTTCCTGTACATCTTTGTGTGCACACTGCACTGTCACTTTACTCTCTGTTAAATTGGACATTTATACTTGCCTATAGACATCTACATATATATTTTTATATTATCTACATATGCACACTGTACATACTGTATTCTTTTGCGACACCATTTCAAAGTTAACCATTGTACTGTATTATATTAGTGTATTATATTTTTGTTTTATATTTGTTTTTTATATTTCGTTTTTATAAAGCAATTTTATATTTGTATACATATATATTATACTACTATTTTTTTGTTAATATTTTTATTATATTATTTTTATTTTATTTTTCATATTTATATTCACTGCTATTGATACTACATATATATATATATATATATATATATTATACATATATATCTATATATCTATATCTATATATATATATATATATATACCTAGACATACAGTATATTTGCATATGCATATCTGATCTGACACTGACTTTCCACAATGTCCACACTTTAAATTTTAAATTTTTCTCTTTTTTTTACTCTTTCTTTTTGTGTAAGACAGTCATAAAAAGCATTTCACTACATGTCGTACTGTGTATGGTTTCATATGTGACCAATAAAATTTGAATTTGAATTCGTCTCAATGAAAGGGCATTCTGTCCCCAGGTTAGTGTGGGTGAGTTGGTGTATCTGTGTCACCGGCCTCCAGGCAGAAATAAGATTCAAGATGCCTGGAGCCCTGTCGCTTATCGGGTAATTGATATAATTGGCACGACTTACACTGTGGAACCCCTAGAAGGTGCGACATCCAAAAGAGTTCACCGATCTGAGTTATGCCCAGGTGCCATGCCCACTCCTAGGCCTAGGGGTGTGGACAAGTCTCTGCCAGATGCCCAGTCTGTCGCCATAGATGAGAATGAGACTTTTGAGCCATGTTTGGTAGTAGTGGAGGAGGTGGTATAACCGATGGTGAGAGGTGTTACAGACACTCCAATTAATGCAGAGTGTCCAGGTACTTTGGAGCTGGGAGGTGACAGCACTGAGGGTAACCTGGTGCTGGGTACAGGGGACACTGGTAGAGACACTGCAGAATCTGGTGGTGAGGGTCTTAACACTAAGGTTGCAGATGAGTGTTCTCAGCCTCAGGGGTCTTGTGAAACGTGTCCTAGGGTTCAAAGAGAAGTACCAGTTCTAGCTGTGCGCAGGAGCAAGCGAGCAACTGCGGGTGTTCACGTGAACCCCTTCCATGCCCCCAGGGCCGCATGTCTTTCAGTAAGCACTGATATGATGTCTCAAGTGTTAACCAGTACTGGTACTGCATTGTTTGAGAAAGCCCTACAGGGTATCATGAATACTGATTTTGTAACTGAGTAGGTCATCTAGGGCGTTGACTTGTTGCAGGGGAGAATGTAACTGGGTGGTACATAGGAGGAGTTTATTGCTTCTTTTGCATGGTGAAATTCCCTACTTCAGTTATTTGTTGTTTAAAATTTATGAAATAATAAACGGTGTATACCTGTATTTTGGAATACCTGGGAGAGACACGCATGCGCTCTAGTTTTCAGACATGTTGCGTGACATGCAGTGAACAATGGAGAGGAGTTGTGCGCTCTCTGTGGAATCGTGTTATATTTGAGACCATCCAGCATGTACTGCTTGATGCTGTGGAAATTCAGCTTTTGTAAAGTGAACGCGGGATGTAATGTAGGAGTTCATGGTTATTGTTCCCACTGCCATATTGTATAGTGTAATACCACATTGTTTTGCATAGTAATTTTGTTGTAAACCATACAATATAGAGCTGGGAAAAGTTTAGCTGTAGCAGCTCTGCACACAGTTACTTTCTTTATCTGAAATCCAAAGTTTGCTGTATATTTTGGTTGGTACCTAAGTGAAATCTGTGAGCCTGCACTGTTTCTTGTACCTTTTTGAGAGAACGGTGCCAGGACAAATTCTTTTGAACGTAATTGTATAAACTACAAAATAAGTGAAACCGCTCCATGTGTTCCTGGTGGTAAATCAAAATCCCCGGTCACATATAAATTAAAAAATCCTTAACAATGAGATGGGAATAAGTTGCATCAGGGAGTGTGCCCTAAAACTACATCAGAAACATGGTATCAGTGGAAATGAAGCCAAATTTCTGTATTCTCCAATAAAATACATTTATTTGTAAATTTTTGTTAAAAAAACAACATTTTAATGACATGACATTTAAGTTTCATGACAGCATTCACTTCATTTGGGCTCCATGGTCTTTTCACAGTTCTCCGTGATTTGGCCTCTGCAAAATAAATAAATAAATAATATAAATACAATAAATACAAATAAAAATTATAAACACAGACCACACACATATGCGTGTTATACTTGGCTACTTGAATGCATTCAAACACAGAAGCGTTTACACTACGAAAGCAGTCTGATCTAACGTATGTTTGATTACTTCTGGAACTGGTGGAAAATGGACAAGCTCAAAACATTTATAACCCATTTACACATGTATTTAATGTCATCCACTTCTGATGGGATTAACAAAAACGTAGCTAAATACTGAGTGTAAACGGAGGCTAAAAAGCAGAGACATGACCAAACCACCACTTTTCCATCAAATGTGTAAAAATATGACGGTCCTCATAGGGAGAAACTGTACTTACAGTTCATGTTAGCATCATGCCCATCCCCCGATACACAAGTGATGAAGTTGAATGAACAGAGAGGGCTACATTTTACTCAGAGTTTGAGACGTCACAACAACGTCTTTAAGACACCAGTCCAAGTAAAACAGTCTAGTGTGATGCTCAACCCTCTACATCTAACAGTGTGTCAAGAAGGAAAATATGCTCACTTACCTTCTCTTTCCCTGATGTGGAAGTATTAATACTGCATTCGGTCTCTCTCAGCGATGTCTCTTCACACAACAACTGTAAATGTAATAAGAAAAGGTATCACAATGTGGAAATAATGCTTGCCAATTGGCAAGTAATTCTAGTGCTCAGTGTGATGCACAAATACAAATAAATGAACAAACTCATGATACATGACTTACAAGCAAGTGGTAATTAAGAGAATAAAAGGGTAATTAAAAGAATGAAAATAAACTATGACGGTCCTCATAGGGAGAAACTGGAAATAATGTGGAAATAATGCCTGCCAAGTGGCTACAGCAGTTTTTCAGCTCTGTTGTGTACACAGCAGAAATTAAACAAACAAACATGCACGAATATTTTAAGTTTATTTTTCATCGTAATTTGCATAATCAAAAACTAAATACACAAATGCGTAACAAAATACAACATGGTTGACTTTCAATAATAAAGAAAATAAAAAAATTTAAGACATTACATACCCTTGAATGCCATGGCCAAGAGAAATCTCCATAGTTGTATTGTCATGTCCAGCACCCCAACCCTGTGCGGGGTTCGAACCCAGCCTGCCATGGTGTTGCGTGCACATGCCTGCACGCCGTGGAGATAGAGACCCATACACAGGATTCAGTGATGTGCTGCTTTTATTACATAAAGACAAGACAGAGGGCAGCTAACTTAACACTAGACATTGCATGGTGTAAAACTAAACAAAAGACAAAACCTGAACATGGAGAAACAAAACCTAAACATGGCAAAACTAAACCTGACATAACACCATGGCACAGTTAACAATCACAGACAAAGACATGAACACAAGGATCCCTATTTATAGGGAGAGACATTAGGGCTAATGGGATACAGGTGACAAACCAGGAATGAGAACAATGGGAAGGGCGTAACACAAAAGACACAAAAAAGCAGGCTTCCAAGGTTCACCTGTCAGCACCCTCTCTGGGCCTGGCAGGGAACTGTCCAGCTGTTCCTGACATGTATTATATATATATATATATATATATAAACCATATAAACTATATAAACATCCCACTCAACCCTTTGACATGCCATCATGATGATATCAAAAGCATTTATAAAAGTGTATGAATTGTTCATACAAACTATTTATGACTAAATTAATTTACTCAAGCATTCATCACTATATTATGGTTCACAAATATGTCATTAAACATGCCTATGAACTACTTGAAAATTTCGTCTGTACCAAAAAATAAATTAATAGAAATTATTCTAATTGACTCGCACGTGGCACATAAAATAAATGTGTTGGAGACACTAATGGAGTTGTGGATGATGCTAATGGAGTTCCTAATAGATATTAGCCTTATTAGCCGGCATACACACAGTTTAAAGCTATCCAGCCTAAAAATCTGTCTGACTCACACCACCATAAAGATAAATAAAAAAATGTTCTTACCTTCAGCATGAGCAGATGACACTCTTCTGTCGTTATTACAGGTAAAAACTTCGCTGCAATTAAGCTAATTTAGCTTAATTATTATTAATCTCTCCACCACACATCAAGTCCGCACGTTCTTTGACGGACATCAAAAGCAGCCAATCGCTGACGAGGATTCTGCAGCTTGACCAGTGACCTCCGCAGGTTCATAAGGTCGCTGACTTTGACGGACATCAAAAGCAGCCAATCACTGACGAGGATTCCGCAGCTCGACCAATGAAATGTGCGCACTGACCGGCTGATATGCAAATGAAGCTGAAGTAGCGCGAATTGCCGATAGAGGCAGATTATACACTCTGAACATACACTGATACACACGAAAAACGGGTGGAGCGGAATTATTGAGACTTTTTCCCAAAAAGCAAGAGGTAGTTCAGCGCATCTAAATAAGCCTTTCTACGTTGCTCGACTTATGAGGACATCAGCCATGTCCTTATAGTTACGGTGTGTCCTTATAGTGTCGGTATGTATTCAGGCTTTTTGTCCTCATAATCCGGCCACACCAACCCACACACACACACACACACACATAGCCTCCTAAGACCTGAGCTTACATTTTAGATTTCTTCTACCTATTTATGGTTAGGAGGAACCAATAAATATAAAAACCAGATATTATCTTTGAACATGAAACCCCTTATTTTTGTGTACAACAGGTTCCAGTTACAAAGAATTAAATATTATGGTGCACACAACCAAAAATGTGATGTCCTCATATGAGGACGCCAGGTCTTAGGAGGATAGTGCAATTCCAGGATCTTTATTTGTATCAGATAAGTCCTCCAAATATTCGGTTTTGTGTTTGGATTTGAATAATGTGTGAGAGGGTGTAGTCTATACCTGAAGTTTTTCTGTTGTTGGTCTGTGTTTATTTATTATTTACATAGCTCAAACAACTTGGAATGGAGTCTGGGCACAGAAGGAAATGTTCTGCAGAACTGACTCTTGCCACTATGACAAAACAAACAAACAAGCAAAAAAACACCATGAAAGAGAGAGAGAGAGAGAAAGCATGTTTTTCCTTTTATATGTCACCTATCTATACCTACCAGATTACAGCAGACTATGTAAAAACTAGGGCTGGGCAACGATTAAACTGCGATTAATCGCGATTAATCGCATAATTGTCATGAGTTAACGCACGTTAACGCTCTCTCAACATCCCACCCCTCCCGTCACCCATGGTTAGTCTGTGTGTCTATTCAGAGCCGCTGAGTAATAAAATAATAATAAAAATAATAATAAAAACTGCGTTATAAAATAATATAAAATAATTGTCGGCGTTAATTAATTAATGAGTTAACACGATAATAACACGTTAACTTGCCCAGCCCTAGAAAAAACTTTTATTGTAATTTTAACCATATATAGCTGATCACGCAGTTCACAGTGAAATGAGACAACGTTTCCCCAGGACCCTGATGCTACATAAAACAACATAACATATAGCTACAAAACAACACAGAACTAAGGACAGAAAGTAAGTTGTCCTAGCTACATAAAGTGCAACGTGTGCAACCTAGTGCAAACAGTGCAAGACAGAAGACAGTGCAAACAGATAATACAAAACAAACCAGTACAGGACACATACATAACATACACAATAAAGACAGAATAACGCCCACCAGTATACACTCTTCAATGTATAAGCAGTGCAACGTGCAAAATAGGAGAACTGTAAACAAGAGGATTCTTGTAAATATAATACACTTTTTTATAGCAGCAGTTGGTGGCTGCTTGTAATTCGTGCAAAAACAGCATCAGCATCAATTGGATAAATGTTCAAATACAGCACGTAAACAGTTATAATATAAGTGGAGTTATAGACATGTATGTGTTGAGTTTGGAACAGATCAGTTCATAGAGTTGAGTGTGTGTGTGTGTTCGGTACAGTTCATTTCTGGTTGTTGTGGAGTCTGATGGCTTGAAGGAAGAAACTGTTACACAGTCTGGACTAAAAGAATACTAGGTAAGGAAGCACAGTGTGCGCGTGCCCTCAGCCTGTTCCTGATACTGGTTCGTTTCCCTCACGGGTGCCAGCACGGGTCACTTTCTTTGTTATTCCTCAGTATCTCGCTCAGCTAGGATGTGTCCGGGTTTAAAAGCGGTGAAACGTGAGTGGATTGTAGACCAATAGATATAAGAGTATCCCTGTCATATGTAATGATGACCATCTTGTGAAAAGAAATCGGTAGAAATGACTATAGATCTGAAAAATAAACAAAAAAAAACAAATTGTGGTAGGAGCAGTTATGATCGCAACCGACCTCACCGGCACCATCTTGGAATTGAGGTTGCAAAGTTTTTCAAGCACATCATCATGCAGGTTGGTTATTACATGATTTCCAAACTGTAATAGCATCTGGCAGCTGTATATATGAACAGCGTTGTCTTTGGTGTCCATGTACTTTATGAAGTTGGGATAAACACATGAACAGCACCATGTTGGATCCGGAGTGGGGGCTGTGTGCTATTGCTGGGCCAACATCTTGGACCTGTGAGGGGTGTGTGGGGTCATCCATAAAGCTGTTGGTTTTGTGGATGCAGCGTATGGTGTAAATGTCTGTGATAGAGGAAAGAGAGACTCTGATCTTTTCAGCTTCTCACTATCCACTGTAGACAGTGCAATTCCCAAACCAGGCAGTGATGCAGCTGTTCAGGATGCTCTCGATGGTCCCTCTGTAGAACACAGTCAGGATGGGGGGAGGGAGATGGGGTTTACTCAGCCTCCGTAAGAAGTAGAGATGCTGCTGGGCTTTCTTACTGATGGAGCTGGTGTTAAGTGACCAGGTAAAGTTCTCCACCAGATGAACACCAAGGAATTTGGTGCTCTTGATGTTCTCCAGACAGGATCCTTCAATGAACAGTGAAGAGTGGCTACTCTGTGCTCTCCTAAAGTCAACAACCATCTCTTTAGTTTTGTCAACGTTCAGAGACAGGTTGTTGGTTGTACATCAGGCTGTTACACCTCCTCTCTGTATGCTGACTCGTTGTTCTTGCTAATGAGACCCACCACAGTCGTGTCATCGGCAAACTTGATGGTGTGGTTCAAGCTGTGCATTGCTGCACAGTCATGAGTCAGCATTCTTGCTGGTATATATGTTTCCTGAAGGACCTCCTAGAATCTGTGGAGCAACACTTCATAGTGAGCAACCAAATGAATTATTATATGTTAACAGATCTCCTGGATGAGGTTCCAACGGTAACGCTGGGGGAGGGGTGTCACCTGACCATGATAAAAACTATATATTTTATAAATATTTATTTATAGTATTTTATGAATATTTATAAAATATTTTTAGCCTCAACGTCACAACTAAATTCTATGCTCACTGGGGGGTGGAGTCTCTGGTTGACCTCGGTGGCATGCTGCGTGTCTGTTTTTTTTGGAACATCTCGGGAACAGGTCATGTATGAGCGGCGTCCCGAATCTCAGGTCTTCATACCTTTAGATAAAGGAGACTACTACTACGGAGGGGCAGTGATCAGAGAACGCCCAGAAAAAGTGCTCAAGCTAGTGAAGACATGCCGCATGAATTTGGATGTGGACTGAGCCAATAAGATCGCACCACTTTCATGAAGTTCGGTTTCCCTTTTTGTCATCCCACAGGTATTCAGGTGAGAGCAACCTTGTTGTAAGATCTCAAAATGCAGATGATCTAGATGAAGTGATCTAGATGAAGTGATCTAGATGAAGTGACTAACAGCATAGGCACTATTTTCACCAGCACACTAGACACTGTTGCCCCCATCCGATTAAAAAAGCTCAGAGATAAAACACCTGCACCATGGTACAATAGTCAAACTCACACCCTCAAGAGAGCAACCCGTAACCTCGAGTGAAAGTGGAGAAAAACTAAATTAGAAGTTTTTAGAATTGCATATAAAGAAAGTATGTCCAGTTATGGACAGGCTCTAAAAGCTGCTAGGGCCGAGCATCTGAGCAAACTGACAGCAATAAACCAGAACAATCCTAGATTCTTATTTAGTACAGTGGCTAAACTAACAAATCATCAGATATCTGGAGAGAGTGCTCCATCACAGTTTAGTAGTGAGAACTTCTTCACTGAAAAAAATGATAGTATCAGGAACAAAATAATGGATGTTCAACCTCTGACAGCATCCCGTGATCCAGTTCAGCCTAAAGCTCCACATTCCAACTTGCTGAAAGAAGTGATACATACAGCTGGATTGAACATTATTGAACATTATTAATTCCTTGCTATATTTAGGTCACATCCCTAAACCTCTTAAGTTGGCAGTTATTAAGCCTCTTCTTAAAAAACCTAAACTAGACCCTAATGAAATAACAAATTACAGACCAATTTCAAACCTGTTTATGTCTAAAATATCAGAAAAGGTGGTATCAGCTCAAGTATGTTCCTTCTTACAGGAAAACAATACCCTTGAAGAATTTCAGTCAGGTTTCAGGCCCCATCATAGTACAGAAACTGCACTAGTTAAAATCACAAATGACTTGTTATTAGCTTTGGACCAAGGCTGCATCTCGATTTTAGTCCTGCTTGATCTTAGTGCTGCATTCGACACTATAGATCATAATATTCTCGTAGATCGCTTACAAAATCACATAGGTATTCAGGGAGAGGCATTAAAATGGTTTAGATCCTACCTGTCTAATCGATGCCATTTTGTAGAACTAAATGGAGAATTGTCCAGTGTAGTGCCAGTGAAATTCGGGGTCCCACAACGGTCAGTTTTAGGACCTCTGCTGTTCTCAATCTACATGGTTCCCTTGGGTAACATCATTAGAAGGCATGGGATTAGTTTCCATTGTTATGCTGATGATACCCAGTTATATATCTCATCAAAACCAGATGAAATATCTAATTTGTCCAGATTAACCGAGTGTGTTAAAGATATGGATGACCGATAATTTTCTATTACTAAATCCAGATAAGACAGAGATATGACTTATTGGTCCAAAAACCACTACACAGAAGCTCTCGCAATTCAGCTTGTATTTTGACGGATGTACTGTTACTACTAGCTCAACAGTGAAAGACCTGGGTGTAATATTAGACAGCAACTTGTCCTTTGAAAATCAAATTTCCAATATCACAAAAACAGCCTTCTTTCATCATAGAAATATTGCCAAGCTTAGGAACATTTTATCTGTATCTGATGCAGAAAAACTAGTTCACGCATTCATGACCTCCAGACTGGACTACTGTAATGCATTACTAGGTGGTTGTCCTGCATCTTCAATAAACAAGCTACAGTTAGTCCAGAATGCAGCCGCCAGAGTTCTTACACAAAAGGGGGTAGAGCGTTTTCGTATTTAGCTCCTAGCCTTCCTGACAGTGTTCGGGGCTCAGACACATGGGTCTCCCAGTTTAAACATAGATTAAAGACACATCTCTTTAGCCTGGCATACACATAATACATCCCATAACCTTGTATTCCAGAACATCTGATAAAATGCACATTATCATCTAGTGCTGCTAATATCATGAACAGCATCTACGCTAATTCCTTTCCACATGTTCCTTTTTCTACCCATCCTGAGGCATCTGGAGGTTGTGCCAGCTCCAGTAGACAGAGGCCAACCCTGCGAGGATCCTGAGACATCCAGAGATGGACCAACTCCAGCTGGATTCTGCTTCATGAGGATTTGGGAATATCAAAGCAACGCTGCCAGCCCTATGTGGACTTTGAGGATGACAACAACCTCCTAATTAATACACACACTAACATTCTACATATGATGTATCTGCATCACACATCTGACTGTACATAACTGTTAAAAGCACTTTACAAATAAAATTGAATTGAATTAAGGTGCTCTCACCTGAATACCTGTGGGATGACAAAAAAGAGAAACCCAGCTTCATGAAAGTGGTGCGTTTCTCACAGGTGGTGAAGAACAACGCTGAGATTCGACCCAACCTTTAATGCACAATTTACAGCTTCCCAAAGATGTCTCTCACCATTCCTGCAGTGTTTTTTAAAATGCTTTTCATTCAGTCTCGATTTTAAACCATTTTCAGATTCTCACTCACTCTTTCTTGTGTGATATTGCTTTCATACAACAGTTCTATAAACAGGAAATGAATACTGAGTTACTGTAAATGACATAAAATATGGCCAAATGTTTTGTAAAGTTGATGATCCTGAAGAAGCTGTATTCATTTATAGCTGGCTACCGACACCGATTTGCATGTACCTGGTTAAAGGTTCTTCCTTTTAATCTTCATCTGATTGTTTGTATTTCATAATTGAACGACAAAGTTATATTGAATCACTACTGTGTCTGCAGACAATGTTGTATTACAAATAATTGTAATGCTGCTAATGCTAGCTGTATAGCTAAACTAAGCTAAGCGAAGTGGACTTCTAAATCAGAAATGTTCACTGTTAGCAATGTTATAATCAGATAACTTCATAAATGAACTGGAAGTTTCTTGGTCTACCTCCGTGTACAGTTGTTTAACTATATTTGAGAATTAAAAACGTTGTTAATATATATACAGCTCTGGAAAAAAAAAAATAAGAGCCCACTGCCCAATCTCCAGATTTGAACCCTATTGAAAACCTCTGGAATGTCATCAAGAGGAAGATGAATGATCACAAACCATCAAGTAAAGCTGAGCTGTTTGCTTTTTTGCAAAAAGAGTGGTATAAAGTTCCCCAACAGCAATGTGAAAAACTGATCATGGAGCCAAAACGCATGCATATCGGGGTTATTCCACCAAATACTGATTTCTTAATGTTATTTGGCCAAAGCATTAACACAATTTGTTTACAAATTATTTGCAATTTGTTTTATTAAAGCTCTGCAAATACTGCATGATCTTGGGTTATTTTTATGCGTTGTCATTTCCTTTAAATATAAATAACACTCTATATTTAAATACTCTAAATACTCAATTTTACTCTAAATTGTAGTATTCATTTAAAACAACAGCTGCGTTCCCGTTTTTTAACAGTACAATGATTATTAGCGAGCAGGTTAAGAGGTTAAGAGAGAGAGAAAGAGAGAGAGAGAGAGAGAGAGAGAGAGAGAGAAGCTGTAACTTGTCCTGTGTCGCCCCCTTGAGGACATCAGCACAATTCTACCAAGACGTTTATAATCCTTGATATTTTAATATTTTCAGTTTTTATGATGTCATGTCTCGTACAATTACATTTAATATTAGTGTTTGGTCACTCAGAATGAGACATGCTATATACTTTAACTGGACATTACTATATTTAAACTTGTGAAGGCTGCACGGAGAAGCCAACGAGCAGAAGTTTGCTGACGGGAGCAAAATACATAAAGGAAAATTTAGTGTGTATATGCGTTCATAGATGTTCTTTCAGTCTCACAAATTTATGCCATGAAAATGTAAAATATTTGTATAAATACATAAATACATATTGAAAGATTTAGATTTGGGTTGATGGTCTTATTTTGCTCATTTTCATGAAGTGGGCTGATATTTCTGAAGGGAAATAAAAATATTGCTTGATAACTGCCTGCAACCTCTTCTGAATCGTCTCAGGCAGATTTCAGTATTCGTCAGTCGTGATAGTCAACTGTTTTTAATATTTATGCTGTAGCTCAGTTCAGGATCCTGAAAAAAGTGGCATCAGCAGATTTGTCAGGAAAACGGAAATTCACAGAAATGATGTGGTATAGAGAGGTGTGTGGGGATTGTTTTTTCATTATCCCACTCACACCTGCTCCTGCAGGAATTATGACCATTTCCATTGGCTTTCGAAGGGATTCCAACCAGTCCTCCACTCCACCAGGAATTCTGACAAATCCCACCCAGTCTTATAGGAATTCTAACCAATCCCACCGCTTGCACAGGAATTCTGACCAATCCCACCTGTTCCAAGAGGAATTCTGACCAATCCCACCTGTTCCAAGAGGAATTCTGACCAATCCCACCTGCTCCAAGAGGAATTCTGACCAATCACACCTGCTCCAAGAGGAATTCTGACTAATCACACCTGCTCCAAGAGGAATTCTGACTAATCACACCTGCTCCAAGAGGAATTCTGACAAATCCTACCCACTAGCACAGGAATTCTGACCAATCCCACTCACTCACACAGGAACTCTGAACAAAATCCCACCCATTCGCACAGGAATTCTGACCAATCCCACACACTCACAGAGGAATTCTGACAAATCCCACCCACTCGCACAGGAATTCTGGCCAACCCCAGCCATTCGCAGAAGAATTCTGACCAATCACACCTGCGCCAAGAGGAGTTCTGATCAATCCCACCCTCTCACAGAGGAATTCTGACCAATCCCACCTGCTCCAAGAGGAATTCTGACCAATCACATCTGCTCCAAGAGGAATTCTGACTAATCACACCTGCACTAAGAGGAGTTCTGACCAATCCCTCCCTCTTACAGAGGAATTCTGACCAATCACACCTGCTCCAAGAAGAATTCTGACAAATCCTACCCGCTAGCACAGGAATTCTGACCAATCCCACTCACTCACACAGGAACTCTGACCAATCCCACCCGTTCGCACAGGAATTCTGACCAATCCTACACTCTCAGAGGAATTCTGACAAATCCCACCCACTCGCACAGGAATTCTGGCCAACCCCAGCCACTCGCAGAAGAATTCTGACCAATCACACCTGCTCCAAGAAGAATTCTGACCAATCACACCTGCGCCAAGAGGAGTTCTGACCAATCCCACCCTCTCACAGAGGAATTCTGTCCAATCACACCTGCTTCAAGAGGAATTCTGACAAATCCCACCCACTCACACAGGAATTCTGGCCAACCCCAGCCACTCGCAAAGAATTCTGTCCAATCACACCTGCTCCAAGAGGAATTCTGACCAATCACACCTGCTCCAAGAGGAATTCTGACTAATCACACCTGCACCAAGAGGAATTCTGACCAATCACACCTGCTCCAAGAGGAATTCTGACTAATCACACCTGCACCAAGAGGAGTTCTGACCAATCCCACCCTCTCACAGAGGAATTCTGACTAATCACACCTGCTCCAAGAAGAATTCTGACCAATCACACCTGCTCCAAGAAGAATTCTGACCAATCACACCTGCGCCAAGAGGAGTTCTGACCAATCCCACCCTCTCACAGAGGAATTCTGTCCAATCACACCTGCTCCAAGAGGAATTCTGACAAATCCTACCCACTAGCACAGGAATTCTAACCAATCCCACCCGCTCACACAGGAATTCTGACCAATCCCACACACTCACAGAGGAATTCTGACCAATCCCATCCACTCCAAGAGGAATTCTGACCAATCACACCTGCTCCAAGAATTCTGACAAATTCCACACACTCAGAGGAAATTCTGACCAATCACACCTGCTCGCACAGGAATTTTGACCAATCACAACCTTTTGCAGAAGAATTCTGACCGATCCCACCTGCTTCCACAGGAATTCAGACCATACCCCTGACTCTTCCAGAGTTATTATTTTTGTTTGTACTCACTCATGATAATATCTCAAAGCAGAGTCCGGAAACTTCCAGGGTCCATAGCCGGAGATCTGGGAGCAGAACATGAACAAAGCTATTGTATTTATTATTGTTTAGAGTTATTAGTGAACGTGACTGGATATTTCTATCAGCTTATAAATCATTTCAACTGGAATACAAATAAAACACTTCGGTAAATAAAAGTATTATAGAACATGTTTAAATAATGAGACTTAAATCCAGATATAGATGGATTATGATCCTAAAATAGGCTAATTTATTTGAGTTAAATGTGTGCCTAGTTAAATAGTCTTAAAAAGCCTATTTTTCAAAATCTAAACAAAGCTTTCAAACCCAGTTGTTTCACAAACATCTGCACCGGTCAGTTTTTTCTTTTTTCTGCCACATGATGCCTTTTTTAATGGTTTCATTCTCCAGTTAAGACAACTGGTATTTTCAGTAACTGGGTATAAGGGGATTAATTACCAAATGTTCGAGCTAGCAACAATTTAAGGCAAGCAATCGCTGATTTCTTTTCTGGTATAATGGTTTATTTTGGCATTAAAACATTTCTTACAACAATGTATTTAAAGGTGCAGCAGTCAATTTTTCATTCTTACAAATATAAATGTAAAAATATTAAAAGAATTATCATCAGTAAGAGTTTAATCTTTTGTCTCAAATCAGGTACATTAGAAACTGGAAAAAAAAAATCCAGTTTGGAAATGTTCTGGTGAGGATTGGTTGCCTTTAGATTAGGCACATCATTTTATAGACCTGCCCCTTCACAGCCTCATGTTTTTAGAGCTGTTTAACCAGATGTAGGTTTTTGGAGGCGGCGCTTAGTGTACATGGATGGAAATAAAGAATTGTGGGTTTTTTTGTAGAGTGTGAGGGAATGACTATATAAAAGTCTCTTGCAAATAGTATTTTACACTTAAAACCAAAACATTTCTTTTTCTGTGACGTAACCTCGATCCTTCCAGATAATTATTTACAAGGTTACAAAGAAGTATAAAATGACTATAAAAAATAAATAAATAGAACAAACAACAGAAGTCTTTTTTTTTTTTTGAGGAAAACTCCAATGATGGTTTTATTGAGTGAGATTCAGGGCACGCTACTTTTTTTTTTTTCTTAATTTTTCCACAAATGAATTCTTCAGTGTTTTAAAAAAACTTCCCAAAACATCAGATTTCTTTTTAAAACCCAATAAATTCCAAAAAGGAGAAATAATAATAATAATAATAAATCCCACAAAGATATTTCTCCCACCCAAACCCAAACCAATCCCAGTTTACCAGATTTACTTTGTTTCATCGCATCGTTTTGGTGCCGAGATTTATCCCAAAGCATGGGCTGCTAACATCTAGAGTTCTTATACCGATCTTTTTTTTTTTTTTCCTAAAAGAAAAAAAAATTCCAAACAAAACAGCAAACTGGGCCAAAACTCCAAGATAAGAACATAATCACTAACACACACACACACACACACACCCTCACACACCCAGCAACGCAGGATCAACACCTCGAGATACAGGACCGTCCGTTAAAACAAAATAAAAACAACAAAATTAAAAGAGAAAAAAAAAAATTAGATCAAAGACAAAACTGAAGCGCCGCCTTTGCGCACCGCTCGTGTTTGGGGACAAACTTAGAAGAACCCCGTCTGAAAACCCCCTTCGTTCGCATTTGCGTTTTTGTGCTAAAAACCTGAACCAGTATTTACAAAATTGTTGATAAAAATATTCCTCTGGTGATGGATTGTGGAGAAAGAGAGAGAGAGAGAGAGAGGGGTCCGTCTGGGGCTCGGAAACCTGCTGGAAAAGAGGGAAGAGAGGGAGGGAAGGACAGAGGGATGGGGAGGGAAGAATAATTCGGACTGATGGGGAAAGAAAGAAGAGAAATGGATGGACGGGTGAGATGCTACTCGGCCTTAGTCTCCTCCTTCTCTGGCTCCGGCTCTGCCTCTGGAGTCTTCTCGACCTGCATGGCGACAGAAATGGACCAATCACGGGTCAGAGAGGATCACCTGCACCAATCGGAAATGTGCTTCGTGTCAAGAAGCGTTTTCGGAAATTCAGCCATCATTAAGTTACCATTTTGGTCAATAAATCATTTTCTGCTCCGCAGTTCTGGTTCAAAGGCTCGGAAATGTTCTAGATATCTGTCTTTGCTTCGTTCCCGACTCAGGGGCTGAAAAGTTGTCGGGCAGAACTGAAGACATTTATGAAGGATGACGTTCCTAACCAAGAAACAAGGGACGTTTACAGCCTCTTGTTTAGCACGTGAATATTCCAGAACCTTCGTCTCTCAATCGCGCAAACAATTTCAACTGTAAACTCGTGGACTGATGATCTTTTATTTTACTTCACGTCTAATTCTTAACATTTCTCACTCAATCGATTTGTTTCTTACTTCTTATGGATTTGTTCAGAACTTTGCCTCCGCTCTCTGCATCCGCTTCTGAGCAGAGCCTCATGGCAGACGTGTTGAATTGTGGGTAAAAGAATAAGAACTGATCGGTTATACAGATGAACGTTTACCTCGCTGTATTTCATTACTCTGGACTTCAAGCTTTGTGTCTCACAGTTTTGTTCGTTTATCTTTGATGAAAAGTTCTTTTCCATATCGTAGAGAACTTTTTTGTGCTGTAAAAATGATTTAGAAATCTGCCACACTGCATGTGAACGTTAAATGGGACATTTAGTCTGCAGCAAAGCAATTTTTTAAACAAATTGCAGGAGTTTTACATGAATGACACAAATTTGTAGCAATCTGTAGAAAGGCGCTGAGCGATCGGAGTGGGCGGGGCTTGTCTAGCTAACATGTCCGAAGCACGGTCTATGCTAGACGAAAACATTCCAATCATTTCGATCTCACTGAAGCTTGCATGTGTTCAGAACCCTCTTTATGATCAGAAAAAAAGCCAGATGTGGTTTCTAATCATTTATGCCGCAACTCCTAATAAATAAGAATTGTTTGTTTTTCTTGCAATATCAGAATTACTCTTATGGAATTATTATTGTGTGTGTGTGTGTGTGTGTACCTCATTAGTCTTGGTCTCTCCATTTTCTGACTGGTTCTCCTCCTTGGTCTCCTCGTTCTTCGCCTTCGACTTTTTGTCCTCCTTTTTATCGTTCACTTCCTTCTCTTTCTGTGAGAGAGAGAGAGATATATAAAAGAGAGAGAGAGAGAGAGAGATATAAAAGAGAGGGACAGAGAGAGAGAGAGATAAACATCTGAAGACTTTGAGGACAGAACTGTGTCTCTTATATTACAACAATGAGTGTGTGTGTGTGTGTGTGTGTGTGCGAGATATGAGCACACTTTTCTTCATACCTTAGGTGTTTTCTTGGGTTTGGGTTCAGGTTTAGGAGGAGTCGGTTTCTAAAGACAAGAAAAACAATTCATTTATTTGTCCACTCCAGACAATGTGTTGTTACAGACCCAACTGAAGGGCAGTGTTGATGTGGTTTGACCAGAACACAGGTTTCTAACGCTCTGGCCACAGCGACCACAGTGATGGTGGCAGCCACAGGTTGGACACCTGTCCAAGTTTCACCATCAGCATTAAAGTGTACTCATATAATACATACACACACATATATATATATACATATATTCATATATACACAAACACACACATACATACATATATATATATATATATATATACACATATATGTGTTAGAGTGTTACAGACAGGGAACAAAGAAAAGAGGTACTTACTGCCGATAACCTGGCAGACCTTCTCTGGGGCTGTTGAGGCAAAAACACAGGTACTAGGTGAGCACAGGTAAGAGATTTAACTTTACAAACTGTAAAAGCTCTAATTCTGAAACATTTACAGAGAAAACACGAGAAAGTGGACTTTATTACCTCCTCCTTCACCTCTCCATCAGTTCCCTGTGCAGAAATGCGAGAAAGACGATGGTTAGATTAGCAAGGGCTGAAAAAAGTTGTAGATTTTTTTTTAAACGTATGCTTTTAAATAATACAAATGTTAATCTGATGCCAATGAGCACGCATTCTCTGACGCGATAATTATGCTAATTATATTAAAGATGTATTATGATGTCATTTAATCACAATACCGATATTAGATAATCCCAGCGTGTTTCAAAAACTACACGCTATTAAAACGCTGTAAAACTTTCTAAATCAGTTCAATCAAAAAACTTTTAGATTACTCCATTGTTAATCTGTACAGAAATTTTGTTTAAAAAAAAAAAAAAAAAAAAAAAAAAACTTGGTGCAGATTATGGCCGCACACCCAAACCACCCCTTACGAGATAAATAGTGCGCTAGGGCTTATGAATATATAGAGCTTCTGCACCCTATGTAGGGCGCCTCTGTAGGGCGTGTCGACTTGTTTGGGACTCGGCTCCGTGCAGGTATTTAGCGCGGAGACATTTCACAGTAGCTCGTCTCTCACATAGGAAAGGGGGAGGGGCGCGCGAAGCGCGAGCTCTCTCTCCAGTGCCATCTGGCGGTAAGAAGGCGCTATGACACCCCCCGTCTTCCCAGGCGAACAAAGAAAACGTATTAAAATTGTTCACCGAAGCGACCTTCTCCCAGATTAAACGCTACGCCTGGCGAAAGTAGAGTTCCCGAAGTATTTTTTCGTGTCATTTCGAAGGCTATTGGCGCGCTAGTGCGCTTATAAGTCGCCGTTTTTGTTGTCGCGCCTTCGAGAGAAGAGGGGGGAAGTAACGTTAACGTTACAGCATGGCTGCTGCGGCTACACAGGCATGGAGCTGCCTGACTCCTGCCCACGGAGAGAAAAGCGCTGCCCGAGACACAAAACCCTCTCCCTGTTCGCACCGGCGTCGAGAAAAAAATACAGCAAGCACTCAGAAAAATCCTAAAATGAACAACGGTTTAGTCTAAGCCCTCAGATTCTAGAAAAGTCCAACGGATATTTGTATAAAAAAAGAAAAAGCCTTGCTGTCTCGAGGGCTTCCTAATTTCACGACTGATTTGTAAGGGCAAAAGTATATCCGCATGCCGTGCTCGGCTTTTCTACATACCTTTCTCTTGGGCATGTTGAGCTTTTTGGATAATTGTTCTTCTTTTATGCAAAAACTGAAAGGTTATCGTTTTATATATGCCTATATATATACACACACACAGACTCGGAGTTCACAGATCAGGGGAAAGACTGTCGTCCGCTATGTACTAATTCTGTAGTAAACAGTGAAGCTGGGCTACATTAGAACCAGTGGTTGAATGGGGAGGGCGAAGGGGCGGAGCAAACAGTGACTGACGTCTGGATCGGCCAATCGGCAGCGTTCGGAATGTACCGCAAAAGAACCATTCTGAACTCTGAACGCGGTTTAGGCGCGAAATCCTGACAGGAATCTAGCTCGCGCGCTGTGATAAATCTCAAGTCTTAAAAAAAAAAAAACAATAATAAAAATAATAAACTGTAAACGAGTCGTGTGTTTTTAATCGGGCACAATTATACACATAATCTAAAAAAAAAAAAAAAACTAAACAAATAATCTTAAAAAAAAGAAGTTTGTGCTAAACATAACGAAAGCTTGTCGCCATGGCAACAACCTGCTTCGCTAACTAGTATGATGAAATGTGATGCTACATTTGTTTTGAATCGGCATTGTTTATATTCTGGAGCTCATGACCGCTTCCTGTCACATAAACTCTCACGTCCTCAGTTAAAAGTCCAGACTTCCACAGTAGCATTTATTTAGTGTGTTTATTCAGAATGGGTTTCAGTACAGTGGTTGTTGTATGTTGTTTTCATCCATTCAAAGAAGCACATGAACATGAACATGAGATGCTTGTTGCTCCTGTCAGAGGGAGATGCTGTTACTGCTAGCACAGTTTTACAGGCTTTTAATACAATATTAAAATGTAAAAAATAAAATAAACGATAATGAGGAGATAATAGAGCTGGATGGACTAAAGGACTAAAGTGCTGCTGCATTGCAGGATACATTTGTTGATGTTGGTGTTGTTGTTGTTTATGTCTTTTTTGTCAAAACCAAATCAAATTATCATGCTGTTGAAACTGAATTCAGTCAAAAGCTGCTAGAGCAACATCCATTCCAATCCAAGCCTGAAGCTGTTAAAGCAGAGACAAATCCTAATGCAGAGTTGATCATCAGAATCCAGTACAAGTGTAGATCTGTTCCAGGATGAATCCAGTCCAATCATGGAGCTGATAAAGGAGAATCCAGTCCAATCATGGAGCTGATAAAGGAGAATCCAGTCCAATCATGGAGCTGATAAAGGAGAATCCAGTCCAATCATGGAGCTGATAAAGGAGAATCCAGTCCAATCATGGAGCTGATAAAGGAGAATCCAGTCCAATCATGGAGCTGATAAAGGAGAATCCAGTCCAATCATGGAGCTGATAAAGGAGAATCCAGTCCAATCATGGAGCTGATAAAGGAGAATCCAGTCCAATCATGGAGCTGATAAAGGAGAATCCAGTCCAATCACAGAGCTGATAAAAGAGAATCCAGTCCAATCATGGAGCTGATAAAGGAGAATCCAGTCCAATCATGGAGCTGATAAAGGAGAATCCAGTCCAATCATGGAGCTGATAAAGGAGAATCCAGTCCAATCATGGAGCTGATAAAGGAGAATCCAGTCCAATCATGGAGCTGATAAAGGAGAATCCAGTCCAATCATGGAGCTGATAAAGGAGAATCCAGTCCAATCACAGAGCTGATAAAAGAGAATCCAGTCCAATCATGGAGCTGATAAAGGAGAATCCAGTCTAATCATGGAGCTGATAAAGGAGAATCCAGTCCAATCATGGAGCTGATAAAGGAGAATCCAGTCCAATCATGGAGCTGATAAAGGAGAATCCAGTCCAATCATGGAGCTGATAAAGGAGAATCCAGTCCAATCATGGAGCTGATAAAGGAGAATCCAGTCCAATCATGGAGCTGATAAAAGAGAATCCAGTCCAATCATGGAGCTGATAAAGGAGAATCCAGTCCAATCATGGAGCTGATAAAGGAGAATCCAGTCCAATCATGGAGCTGATAAAAGAGAATCCAGTCCAATCATGGAGCTGATAAAGGAGAATCCAGTCCAATCATGGAGCTGATAAAGGAGAATCCAGTCCAATCATGGAGCTGATAAAGGAGAATCCAGTCTAATCATGGAGCTGATAAAGGAGAATCCAGTCCAATCATGGAGCTGATAAAGGAGAATCCAGTCCAATCATGGAGCTGATAAAGGAGAATCCAGTCCAATCATGGAGCTGATAAAGGAGAATCCAGTCCAATCATGGAGCTGATAAAGGAGAATCCAGTCCAATCATGGAGCTGATAAAGGAGAATCCAGTCCAATCATGGAGCTGATAAAGGAGAATCCAGTCCAATCATGGAGCTGATAAAGGAGAATCCAGTCTAATCATGGAGCTGATAAAGGAGAATCCAGTCTAATCATGGAGCTGATAAAGGAGAATCCAGTCCAATCATGGAGCTGATAAAGGAGAATCCAGTCCAATCATGGAGCTGATAAAGGAGAATCCAGTCTAATCATGGAGCTGATAAAGGAGAATCCAGTCCAATCATGGAGCTGATAAAGGAGAATCCAGTCCAATCACGGAGCTGATAAAGGAGAATCCAGTCCAATCATAAAGCTGATAAAGGAGAATCCAGTCTAATCATGGAGCTGATAAAGGAGAATCCAGTCCAATCACGGAGCTGATAAAGGAGAATCCAGTCCAATCATAAAGCTGATAAAGGAGAATCCAGTCTAATCATGGAGCTGATAAAGGAGAATCCAGTCCAATCATGGAGCTGATAAAGGAGAATCCAGTCTAATCATGGAGCTGATAAAGGAGAATCCAGTCCAATCATGGAGCTGATAAAGGAGAATCCAGTCCAATCATTAAGCTGTTAAAGCAAAATCCAATCCCAAGATAAAACTGATAGAGCAGAATCCAGTCCAAATATAAAGCTGTTTCAGTAGAAGCCAATCCAATCATATAGCTGTTTATGAAGAATCTAATCCAATCATAAAGCCGTTAAAGGAAAATCCAACCTAATCATATAGATGTTTAATCCAATCCAGTCATAACACTGTTTAAGGAGAATCCAATCCAATCACATAATTGATTAAGCAGAATCCAGTCCAATCAAAATGTTGTTAAATCAGAATCTGGATGAAAAGCTGTTCATGTAGAATTCAGTCTGATCACGAATTTAAATCCAATCCAGACATAGAACTGTTAAAGTATAGCACATGAACGTCAAAGCAGAAGGTAATAAATAAATAACAGAACTGTATCCAATCTTAAAGGAGAACCCAGTCCGATCTCAGGTTTCAGGCCCCAGCAACATCCTTCTGTCTGTACAGAGGTTTGAACTCACAACCTTTCAGTCATTAGCTCAGAACCTTAACCACTAAACTTCCACTTTCCCATCTGAGAACGCAGCACTGAAGACACTCTGATACGAAACAAAAGAAAGGTCTCCTGTTGCGTTCCGACTCTCTGCACTTTCATCATTTCTGGTAATATTTTGTGTTTTTTTTTAAACAGCCATTTCCTGGAGCGATGCCTAAATAAAGCCTCTGTGAAATGTTCATACAAGATGGTGTGAGAAAGGCCTTCTCTCAGTTCTGCTTTATGTAGAACAGACTGACAGTCAACATGTGTGTGTGTGTGTAACTCTGTGTGTGTGTGTGTCTCCACTTCCCCTTTATATACACTGCTTTGAGTAGAACGAGTGTGAATTTCACACACCACTCGAGTTTATATTTGAGAGCAACAGGAAGAGATGGCTTGAGTAGGAGAGTTTCTTCTGGACACTGAAGGACGGATGGAGACACGGAATAACTGACGGACTGAATGAAACCAAAACGGTTGTGTTCTCTCAATGTGTTTGAGGGCTTAAGAGGGAAAAGAAGGAGAAGTTAATTCAAGCACTCTGGTAGGAATCTCTCTCTCTCTTTCTCTCTTTCATACCTGTGCTTTGAATAATGCTTGAAAAGCTGCACGTCTAGGTTTGATTAGATTGCATTTTCTATTGTATTCTCTTTCCGTAAATTGGATCCTACTTCAAAAGCTTGATTCAGATTGGATTCTGCTTGAAAAGTTTGGCTCAAATTGGATTTTGCATTAAAAGCTTGATTCAGATTAGATTCTGCTTTTAAAAAAACGTCATTCAAATTGGATTCTGCATTAAAAACTTGATTCAGATTGAATTCTGCTTTCAAAACTTGATTCAGTTTAGATTATGTTTTTTTTTTAAAAAACAAAAAAAAACCATGATTTAGATTGGATTCTGCTTTAAAAATTTGATTCGGTTTGGATTCCGCTTTAAAAGCGTAAGCTTTTTTCTCTTAGATCTATTTCTGCCTTATAGGATTTATTCTTAGATTGGATTTTAATAAAAAAAAAGATCAGATTCTGCTCTGTGCAATGAACAGCTCATGGCTTGGACTAGATTCTCCATGTTCGGATTTCTGCTTTAGCTTTTTCTTTGTATCGGATTTAATTTCTCTCTATGTTTTGATCGGATTTAGCAGCTTTATGCAGGGTTTTAGCATTCCGATGCTCGGATTGTTTTTTTCCTACACATCCAGTCGGTTTGCATTCTGGATCGGATTCTGTTTTAACAAGTTTTTGCAGGAAAAAAAAGTGAGAAAACAATCCCAGACACCTTTAATGGTACAATTCCAGCTTTATAGTTCACGTTAGGAACATTAGACAAACAGATGTTATTGCTGTTTTTGTCGTCTTTATGTTTTGTTTCTTTGGCTCCTCTCACACAGGAAGCCTGCGAGTCTCTTTATGCAAATGAATGCGGAACATCGGCACTAATATCACATCGCCATCAAGCGTCACTTCAGCCCACTTCAGAAATCAGTCCAGATTCTTGCTCAGCGTTTAAACATCTCCAGCGAGTGTTGCTATTATTACCTCCTCTTTTTTTTGCAGATGCACTCGATTCTGATCTAGAAAGCAGTGCTATAAAGAGAGATTTTTTTTTTTTTTTTTTAGAAAGCGGAGGGAAATTGTACCAGTCTTAAATCCGACTACACGGCAGCATCTGATCCAAACTCGAACCCGGCCCGGCTTTTTCGTTCCACTTGCGTTAACCAGCAGTACTGAGAGTTTCGATGAGGAAGTGAAGACTTTGTGCTTACTTTTCAATTCTTAAAACAAAAGTCAACTTGTTGGCACTGAAAACTGTTTCTTGTCCAGCTATCCAAAACTGACGTGCATAAAAACATGCAAAAGTATGTCCTGAGATAAATAATGAGACCTGAGGTAAAAATATGATAATTATATGGAAATGTACAGAATAATTCTCATAAAAACAAATATTCAAAGATAGATTCATTAATGGCTGAAAACAAAAGACAGATTTCATGATATCGTCTCTTGTCAGATTTTGCTTAACATTTTAATTGATGGAAATCAGCACAAAGCTAAGTGTGTGTGTGTGTGTGTGTGTGTAGGTAGGTCATCATGCTTGGTGAGGCATTCCTCCATGTCCTGAACTACACTGAGGAAACCCTCGAACACATCGGCCTCTCCAAGCCCGACATGTTGTCTCGAGCAATCTCGCGCTCTGTTCCTCCATCAGAAGCTGCAGCGACTCACCCGAGCTCCAGATCGGCTCGGACGCCTCGTCCACTGCGAGGTAAGGACTCTGGGAAATGGAGTAAATGCTCAATAATAGACTTCCAGATATACTGGATGAGGAAAGTGGGACATAGTTGAGATGTGGTGTCCAAAAGAGGAAGTGTCCCATGTAGAGGTGACTACCAAAAATCAGCTGATCCTGAATCAGGAGGAACATGTTAGCCTTCAAAAGTGACACATCCTTTTAGAGCTGTGTTAATCTGATTGGGAATGATCTATAAGAATAATGCCACAGAGCTGCTTAACTCTGGATTCTGACTGGATGTTGGTTCATGATCTTATTTTTCATTTCTGTAGTAACAGCTCATGAATGGATATGTAGCTGTTGATATGGTGACGTTTTTGTGTCAGAGATTTGTAAGAGTCAGATGTCAAGCACTAACCCCTTGGTAAATTTATTCATTTTCTTAAAATTAGAGCAGAATTCTGATCACTTTATCCTCCCGAAAACTACATGCACCG
>NC_080737.1:3017023-3079523 GCF_019097595.1 Hemibagrus wyckioides
AAATGCAGCTCTATACACTCGCCGAAAAAAGGCTGGTTTTTTTCCTTCACAAAGAGAACATCTTTTGCATGGGAACGTGAATGAAGTGTACCTTTAAACTCTTACACAACTGGACCATCATTTTCATTAAGATTTAAACCAGCACTATCTGCATCTTTCTAGGTCAAAGGAACAAAGATGAACCATTGATGTCTAAACTTTATCAACAAGTTAGTGTACAAAAAAAAAAAATGCACCTTTAAAGGTGCAGTCTGGAATTTCTGAATGCATTTCAAGACATCTAACTTTTGGATCATTTTGATGATATTAAAAGCTGCAACAATTATGTCATGTATTGGGTCTTGTTTTTATGTTTGTTTGTTTGTTTCAGAGGTCTGTTACATTTTCTGGCCCTGAAATTAGCTCCACCCCTTTGCTGGAAAAAAACACTACTGCTCAGAAACTACCTAAAGAATGATCATGAGGTGGATGTAGTTTTATACGCAGGGTTAGGAGGAGGATCAGTTACAGCAGAGATGTGTCTTTAAAATACTATTTAAAAGAATTCAGTTTACATCATGGTGATGAAATGTGATGAAATTTGTTGACCATTTTCCTTAAATCACCTCAAATGTATGTGTGCTTGTGTTAATGTTGACGTTTCTCAACAAGGAGATCAGACGAAGCACAACTGTGTAAGATGAAATCATTCCTCCTGAAATCGACCTCTCTTTCATTTCGTCTCTTTTGTTTAACCAAAATTCAGTAAAATTATTTTTAAAAAACAGTAAATGACTCTTTATTGCTTGTTATTACACAATAATTGTCATAAGTTTGAATGTTTATATAAATTTTTCAATATAGTTTAACGTTCATTTAAACTGAAGGTAACACCATTGTTTATTACATTGGTATTAATGTTTAATACAGTGTTAATTGAAGGATACTTGATTAGTAAATGTTGACCGCTGCAGATAATTTAACAATTGGTATGTTTGAGTTATGGTTGAGTATGTTTGGTATGGTTCTTTGTTTTTGGAATTGTTTGGAGGGAGATGGACATTAGCCTTGTAGCTTGAGGACAGTCATATTTGTAGTAATCTTTTTACTCAGCTGTAATTTAACCTCTGCAGAGTGTTGAGTGGTCAGGAGCAGGAGCAGGAGCAGGAGCAGGAGCATCCTTTAGAGACGAGCTGAAAGTGGTTTGATTTATGTACAAACTCTCTGCAGTACTTGCCTTCTAGATATAACTGGCGAGAAGAAAGCACGTGCATGAACTGAATATAAATTTCTTTTTGAGAGAGAGAGAGAGAGAGAGAGAGAGAGAGTGTGTGTGTGTGTGTGTGTGATAATGTTCTGAGGGGTTTCCTCTCTCTGACTCATCTCTCAATGGGAGGTTTCTGCTACACATTTCTCTTATCTGATCTCAGATTGGACTGAGTGATGGGGTTTGGTGTTTGGGTGTTTGTTGTGTCGTGTTTGTTGTGTGGTGTGTGGTGTTGGGTGAGTGGTGTTTGTTGTGTGGTGTGTGGTGTTGGGTGAGTGGTGTTTGTTGTGTGGTGTGTGGTGTTGGGTGAGTGGTGTTTGTTGTGTGGTGTGTGGTGTTGGGTGAGTGGTGTTTGTGTGTTTGTTGTGTGTTGTGTGGTGTTTGGTTTTGTGGTGTGAGGTGTTGGGTGTGTGGTCTGTGGTGTTTGGCATGTGGTGCTTGGGTGTTTTGTGTGTGGGTGTGTGGTGTTTGGTGTGTGGTGTTGGGTGTATGGTGTTTGAGTATGTGGTGTGTGGTGTTTTGTGTGTGTGGTGTTTGGTGTGAGGTGTTTGGGTGTTTGTGTGGTGTTTGGCATGTGGTGTTTGGCCTGTGGTGTTGGGTGTTTGGGTGTTGGGGGTTGGGTGTGCGGTTTCTGGTGTGTGTGTTGTGTGGTGTTTGGGTGTTTGTTGTGTGGTGTTTGGGTGCTTGGGTGTGTGGTGTTTGCTGTGTTTGGTGTTTGTTGTGTGGTGTTTGGTGTTTGTTGTGTGGTGTTGGGTGTTTGGGTGTTGGGGGTTGGGTGTGTGGGTTTTTTTTGTGTGGTGTTTGGGTATGTGGTGTTGGGTGTTTGTTGTGTGGTGTTTGGGTGCTTGGGTGTGTGGTGTTTGCTGTGTTTGGTGTTTGTTGTGTGGTGTTTGTTGTGTTGTGTTTGGCATGTGGTGTTGGGTGTGGTGTTTGGGTATGTGGTGTTGGGTGTGTGGGTGTTTGGATATAGGGTGTTGGGTGTTCAGTGTGTGGTGTTTGGGTGTTTGGTGTGTGGTGTTTGGGTGTGTGGTTTTTGGGTATGTGGTGTGTGATGTTTGGGTGTTTGGTGTGTGATGTTTGGGTGTTTGGTGTGTGGGGTTTGGTGTTTGTTGTGTGGTGTTGGGTGTGTGGTGTTTGGGTATGTGGTGTTGGGTGTTTGGGTGTGGTGTTTGAGTGATTGGTGTGTGTTGTTTGGTGTATGTGGTGTTGGGTGTGTGGTGTTTGGTGTATATTGTTTGTTGTGTGGTGTTGGGGGTGTGGTGTTTGGTGTTTGGGCATGTGGTGTTGGGTGTTTGGTGGGTGGTGTTTGGGTGTTTGGTGTTGGGTGTGTGGTGTTTGGTGTATAGTGTTTGTTGTGTGGTGTTGGTTTTGTGGTGTTGGGTGTTTGTTGTGTGGTGTTGGTTGTGTGGTGTTTGGTGTTGGGTGTGTGGTGTGTGGTGTTGGGTGTTTGGATGTTTGGTGTGTGGTGTTTGGGGTTTGGAGTGTGGTGTTGGGTGTGTGGTGTTTGGTGTGTGGTGTTTGGGGTTTTCCCGCACTAACACACTCGTTCAGCTCATTCATTCATTAGAATTCCCTTATGATTTAAATTGTAAGGTGTTACAGTTCATAAACACCTGCAGTGCAGAGAGTTCCCAAGATCAGGAGACTTTAGTCCTCAGTGTTAAGTCTTTAGTCCTCAGAGTAATATTTAGTCCTTGGTTTTAGTCTTTAGTCCTTAATATTAAATCTTTAGTCCTTGGTTTTAGTCTTTAGTCCTTAATGTTAAATCTTTAGTCCTCAGAGTAATCTTTAATCCTTAGTCTAAGACTTTAGTCCTCAGTGTAATATTTAGTCCTTATTGTAAATATTTAGTCCTCAGTGTAAAGTCTTAGTCCTCAGAGTAATCTTTAGTCCTTAGTCTAAAACTTTAGCCCTTATTTTAAGTCTTTAGTCCTTAATGAAACGTCTTTAGTCATCAGAGTAATCTTTAGTCTTCAGTGTAAGTCTTTAGTCCTCAGAGTATTCTTTTGTCCTTCATATAAGACTTTAGTCCTCAGTGTAATATTTAGTTTTTAATTGTAAATTATTACAATTGAGTGTAAATCTGTAAGTCTTGAGTGTAAATCTTTAGTCCTCAGAGTAATCTTTATTCCTCAGAGTAAAGTCCTTAGTCCTCAGTGTAATCTTTAATATTTAGTGTAAAGTCTTTAGTCCTCATTGTAAAGTCTTTAGTCCTCAGTGTAATCTTTAGTGTAAAGTTTTTAGTCCGTAGAGTAAGTCTGTAGTCCTCAATGTAATCTTTATTCCACTGTGTTATATTTAGTCCTCAGTGTAAATCTTTAGTCCTCAGTGTAAATCTTTAGTCCACAGTAAAATATTTTTTCCACCATGTTATATTTAGTCCTGAGTGTAAATCTTTAGTCCTCAGAGTAAAATCTTTAGTCCTTAGTCTAAGTCTTTTGTCCTCAGGGTAATCTTTAGTCCTCAGTGTAAATTCTTTAGTCTTCAGAACAATTTTAGTCCTTAGTCTAAGGCTTTAGTCCTCAGTGTAATATTTAGTCCTTATTGTAAATCTTTAGTCTTGAGTATAAATCTTTAGTCCTCAGTGTAATATTTAGTCCTTATTGTAAATCTTTAGTCTTGAGTATAAATCTTTAGTCCTCAGTATAAAGGTTTAGGTCCTCAGTGTAAATCCTTAGTCCTGAGTGTAATCTTTATTCTACAGTGTTATATTTAGTCCTCAGTAAAATGTCTTTATTCAGCAGTCATTATTGTTAGTGTTAGTGTCTACTTGTTAGTGTAAACAGTGGGATTGTGCTCTATACTACACAACACCAGTTATTACTGCTCTACACTACACAACACCAGTTATTACTGCTCTATACTACACAACACCAGTTATTACTGCTCTATACTACACAACACCAGTTATTACTGCTCTACACTACACAACACCAGTTATTACTGCTCTATACTACACAACACCAGTTATTACTGCTCTATACTACACAACACCAGTTATTACTGCTCTATACTACACAACACCAGTTATTACTGCTCTATACTACACAACACCAGTTATTACTGCTCTATACTACACAACACCAGTTATTACTGCTCTATACTACACAACACCAGTTATTACTGCTCTATACTACACAACACCAGTTATTACTGCTCTATACTACACAACACCAGTTATTACTGCTCTATACTACACAACACCAGTTATTACTGCTCTATACTACACAACACCAGTTATTACTGCTCTATACTACACAACACCAGTTATTACTGCTCTACTACACAACACCAGTTATTACTGCTCTATACTACACAACACCAGTTATTACTGCTCTACTACACAACACCAGTTATTACTGCTCTACTACACAACACCAGTTATTACTGCTCTATACTACACAACACCAGTTATTACTGCTCTATACTACACAACACCAGTTATTACTGCTCTACTACACAACACCAGTTATTACTGCTCTATACTACACAACACCAGTTATTACTGCTCTACTACACAACACCAGTTATTACTGCTCTACTACACAACACCAGTTATTACTGCTCTACTACACAACACCAGTTATTACTGCTCTATACTACACAACACCAGTTTTTACTGCTCTACTACACAACACCAGTTATTACTGCTCTATACTACACAACACCAGTTATTACTGCTCTATACTACACAACACCAGTTATTATTGCTCTATACTACACAACACCAGTTATTACTGCTCTATACTACACAACACCAGTTATTACTGCTCTATACTACACAACACCAGTTATTACTGCTCTACACTACACAACACCAGTTATTACTGCTCTATACTACACAACACCAGTTATTACTGCTCTACTACACAACACCAGTTATTACTGCTCTATACTACACAACACCAGTTATTACTGCTCTACTACACAACACCAGTTATTACTGCTCTACTACACAACACCAGTTATTACTGCTCTACTACACAACACCAGTTATTATTGCTCTACTACACAACACCACTTTTTACTGCTCTACTACACAACACCAGTTATTACTGCTCTATACTACACAACACCAGTTATTACTGCTCTACTACACAACACCAGTTATTACTGCTCTACTACACAACACCAGTTATTACTGCTCTACTACACAACACCAGTTATTACTGCTCTACTACACAACACCAGTTATTACTGCTCTACTACACAACACCAGTTACTACTGCTCTACTACACAACACCACTTTTTACTGCTCTACTACACAGCACCAGTTATTACTGCTCTACTACACAACACCAGTTATTATTGCTCTACTACCCAACACCAGTTATTATTGCTCTACTACACAACACCACTTTTTACTGCTCTACTACACAACACCAGTTATTACTGCTCTACTACACAGCACCAGTTATTACTGCTCTACTACCCAACACCAGTTATTATTGCTCTACTACACAACACCACTTTTTACTGCTCTAC
Source organism: Hemibagrus wyckioides (assembly GCF_019097595.1). NCBI lineage: Eukaryota > Metazoa > Chordata > Actinopteri > Siluriformes > Bagridae > Hemibagrus > Hemibagrus wyckioides. Next base: position 3,022,756 of record NC_080737.1, read on the forward strand.
TACACAACACCAGTTATTACTGCTCTACTACCCAACACCAGTTATTATTGCTCTACTACACAACACCAGTTATTACTGCTCTACTACCCAACACCAGTTATTATTGCTCTACTACACAACACCACTTTTTACTGCTCTACTACACAACACCAGTTATTACTGCTCTACTACACAACACCACTTTTTACTGCTCTACTACACAACACCACTTTTTACTGCTCTACTACACAACACCAGTTATTACTGCTCTACTACACAACACCAGTTATTACTGCTCTATACTACACAACACCAGTTATTACTGCTCTACTACACAACACCAGTTATTACTGCTCTACTACACAACACCAGTTATTACTGCTCTACTACACAACACCAGTTACTACTGCTCTACTACACAACACCACTTTTTACTGCTCTACTACACAGCACCAGTTATTACTGCTCTACTACACAACACCAGTTATTATTGCTCTACTACCCAACACCAGTTATTATTGCTCTACTACACAACACCACTTTTTACTGCTCTACTACACAACACCAGTTATTACTGCTCTACTACACAGCACCAGTTATTACTGCTCTACTACCCAACACCAGTTATTATTGCTCTACTACACAACACCACTTTTTACTGCTCTACTACACAACACCAGTTATTACTGCTCTACTACCCAACACCAGTTATTATTGCTCTACTACACAACACCACTTTTTACTGCTCTACTACACAACACCAGTTATTACTGCTCTACTACACAACACCACTTTTTACTGCTCTACTACACAACACCACTTTTTACTGCTCTACTACACAACACCAGTTATTACTGCTCTACTACACAACACCAGTTATTACTGCTCTATACTACACAACACCAGTTATTACTGCTCTACTACACAACACCAGTTATTACTGCTCTACTACACAACACCAGTTATTACTGCTCTACTACACAACACCAGTTATTACTGCTCTACTACACAACACCAGTTATTACTGCTCTACTACACACCACCAGTTATTACTGCTCTACTAAACAACACCAGTTATTACTGCTCTACTACACAACACCAGTTATTACTGCTCTACTAAACAACACCAGTTATTACTGCTCTATACTACACAACACCAGTTATTACTGCTCTATACTACACAACACCAGTTATTACTGCTCTACTACACAACACCAGTTATTACTGCTCTACTACACAACACCAGTTATTACTGCTCTACTACACAACACCAGTTATTACTGCTCTATACTACACAACACCAGTTATTTCTGCTCTATACTACACAACACCAGTTATTACTGCTCTATACTACACAACACCAGTTATTACTGCTCTACTACACAACACCAGTTATTACTGCTCTACTACACAACACCAGTTATTACTGCTCTACTAAACAACACCAGTTATTACTGCTCTACTACACAACACCAGTTATTACTGCTCTACTAAACAACACCAGTTATTACTGCTCTACTACACAACACCAGTTATTACTGCTCTATACTACACAACACCAGTTATTACTGCTCTACTACACAACACCAGTTATTACTGCTCTACTACACAACACCAGTTATTACTGCTCTACTACACAACACCAGTTATTACTGCTCTATACTACACAACACCAGTTATTACTGCTCTATACTACACAACACCAGTTATTACTGCTCTACTAAACAACACCAGTTATTACTGCTCTATACTACACAACACCAGTTATTACTGCTCTACTACACAACACCAGTTATTACTGCTCTACTAAACAACACCAGTTATTACTGCTCTACTAAACAACACCAGTTATTACTGCTCTACTACACAACACCAGTTATTACTGCTCTACTAAACAACACCAGTTATTACTGCTCTATACTACACAACACCAGTTATTACTGCTCTACTAAACAACACCAGTTATTACTGCTCTATACTACACAACACCAGTTATTACTGCTCTACTACACAACACCAGTTATTACTGCTCTACTAAACAACACCAGTTATTACTGCTCTACTACACAACACCAGTTATTACTGCTCTACTAAACAACACCAGTTATTACTGCTCTATACTACACAACACCAGTTATTACTGCTCTATACTACACAACACCAGTTATTATTGCATTACTACACAGCTTAATTTATTAAATTCTTAGACCTTAGTCCTTATAGGTTTAGCCCATAATATAAGCCCTAACAAGAGCTCTGTGTGTGTGTGTGTGTGTATAAAAGGAAATGGATGACTTTTTTTTTCTTTAGCATGAGCATGAGGCTTACCTCCAAGAAATTCTTGCCAGGGAGCTATGATGACTGAATCGTGAACATAAGAGCCTATTAAACTAAAGGACACACACACACACAGGACAGATTCATGCTTCAATCTGAGAATCTGAGCTGCTTTTATTACGATGTGTTTCTTGCTGGAAAACTGAAAAGCTCATGCCAAAATCTTTTTTTTTTTTTTTTAATTATTTCCCCCCTTTTCTCCTGAACAGCCTCTGCATGGTTTCTTCCTCCATTTGCACAAGCGCCTGTCACCATGCACACTGACATGTCTCCTCAGATTCTGACCCATTTTATTTCATACGCTGTTTTACCCCTCGCTTTCCTTATATGGTCATAATTTCCTGTTCGTGTAAGCATGTTGCTATGGCAGCTAATTGATCTCATGTATTGCTCCTTACCCCTGACTAGTTTATCTATTTATAACTGTTTGGTGTCACTGTGTGTTGCATGTGATTTTTTTATGATCCTACATTTACGCACTGCGTGTTTTCTTCTGTGAGACAGACAATTGTTCCTATAGCTCTAGAGCTCTGTAGCTTCTTCTTATAGAGCTTTTCTGGTTCTACTTATAGTTCTAGAGTTATGTAGGTTCTTCTTATACTTCTAGAGTTCTTCTGGTTCTTCTTATAGCTTCAGAGTTCTGTAGGTTCTTTTTATAGCTCTAGAATTCTGTAGGTTCTTCCTATAGCTTTAGAGTTCTTTTGGTTCTTCTTATAGCTCTAGATTTCTTCTGGTTCTTCTTATCTCTCTAGGGTTATTTGGGTTCTTTTTAGGTCTAGAGTTCTGTAGCTCTTCTAATTCTCCAGGTTTTTCTTATAGCTTTAGAGTTCTGGTTCTTCTTGTGCTTCTATAGTTCTGTAGGTTCTTATTATAGCTCCAGAGGTTTTCAGGTTCCTCTGATAGCTCTAGTATTTTTCTGGTTCTTCGCATGTCTCTAGAGTTCTTTTGGTTCTTCTTATTCTTCTAGAGTTCTGTAGGTTCTTCTCATAGCTGTTGAGTTCTGTAGATTCTTCTTATAGCTTTAGAGTTCTTCTGGTTCTTCTTATAGCTTTAGAGTTCTTCTGTTTCTTGCTATACTTCTAGAGTTCTGTAGCTTCTTCTTATAGCTCTAGAGTTCTGCAGGTTCTTTTTATAGCTCTGTAGTTTTTCTGATTCTTCTTATTCTTCAAGAGTTCTGTAGGTTCTTCCATAGCTCTAGAGTTCTTCAGGTCTTTCTTGTAGCTCTAGGTTCTAGGTTCTTCTGATAGCTATAGAATTCTTCATATTCTTCTTATAGCTCTAGAGTTTCTCAGGTCCTGTAGTTCTTCTCATAGGTCTGCAAACTTTTAGATTTTTATAGTGTTAGAGTTCTGTTTGTTCTTCCTGAGCCTCTCTATAGATCCATAAAATTTTAATTCTCATATGTTGTTCTATGGCCCCTGAGTGGCACAACTCCTGGAGAGAACCTGGAGATCTCTCTGTCTTTGCCAGTGATGTGATCTAACCATGAGCTCGTGTATGAGGAAGAGGGATGAGAACCCGCTTATCTCTGAGCATGTGATTGGTGCTTTCAGGTGTCTCTCAGAGGCGTCTCAGGAGAAACACGTGTCAGGTTTCACCCTTTCCAGCCACTAGCTGGTGTGTGATAGAGGAACGTTCTTGTACTTCTTGTAGGTCTTAAGGTGTGTAGTTCTGTGTCTGTGATCCTAAGCCGGTTTTTACATCTGACTTTCATGGTTCTCTGGTTCTGTATGTTCCTCTGTGGTCAGCAGCAGTGAAGCTGGCACAGATCTGCAACAGTGAGCTCTGATAGTAAACCCTGTCTGATGATATCCACACTGTTTGTCAGAGGAGCTTCTTTTACTTACCATCGTTTATTTCATTCTAACTCACTTACTGTAATCCTATTTACTCCTAATGCATAATAGGGACTGACTTGTGAAGAAGGATCTAACTTTCTCTCTCTCTCTCTCTCTCTCTCTCTCTCTCATGCTCTCTGTCTCTGTGTCTCTCTCATCCTCTCTCACTCTCCTCCTATCTATACCCCCATCCTCTCTCTCTCTCTCTCTCTCTCTCTCTATCTCTCTTTGTCTGTCTGTCTGCCTCTCTCTCTCTCTCTCTCTCTCTCTCTCTCAGGACTGGACGACTGTTTGCTGCAGTATGTGCGAGTGTTTGAGAGAGAGAGGATTTCTGGCGAGCAGCTGCTGCACATCACCCATCAGGAGCTTGAAGAGCTCGGTGTCACGCGTATCGGCCATCAGGAGCTCATCCTCGAAGCAGTAGACTTGCTCTGTGCTCTGGTGAGGCCCAGTGCCCACACACACACACACACACACAGTTACTATACAATTAACAAAAATGAAATAAATAAAAATAATAATGACACTCAGCATAAATAAATAGTGCATGTACTGTTCATGTATTTAGGTGTGAATGAGTGAGTGTGTATATGTGTGCGCAAGTGTGTGTGTGTGTGTTTTAGAGTGCTAATGACGTGTTTACTCTGCATTAATGACACAGCTGAGATTAATCACTCTACTTCCCACTGTATGATTAGCACCCAGCAGGAAGAACACAAGCCAAACAGTGAGCAAAGTGTGTGTGTGTGTGTGTGTGTGTTTTACAAAATCTTACTTGTTCTAAAAAAAACCCCACCTACCACACAGTGTAGATTCTGGATAGAGAGAACGAGACTGAATGAAGATAGAAGACTATATTAATTGTGAGAGACACAGCCTGGTGTTGCCATGACAACTACAACGTGGTTCTTAACCTGCCACTAAAACACACACACATCAGCAGAACAGATAGTGTATGAACTCCAGGGCTGTCAAATTCTTTTAGAAAATTTTAATTACTTAAAGATTTCGTATTCCAATGCATTTGCATATTAACAAGGCTGGAATGTTGTAAGTCATGGCTTTATTATGAATGTAAATGCTTTGGTGTCTATTTTCAAATTCCCTTCAACACACAGCATCGTAGATCACGTCCTATTTATTACAGAACAGAGCGGAGGAGCTCAAAAATCTTTACAGTGATTTGATGTAAAAGCATAAGAACTGATAGATAATAATCCTGATATACAGTGCATCTGGAAAGTATTCACAGCGCTTCACTTTTTGTTATGTTACAGCCTTATTCCAAAATGGATTAAATTCATTATTTTCCTCGAAATTCTACAAACAATACCCCATAATGACAAGGGGAAAGAAGTTTGTTTGAAATCTTTGCAATTTTATTTAAATTAAAAAAAAAAACGAAAAAAAATCACATGTACATACAGTGAGGGGAAAAAATGATTTGATCCCCTGCTGATTTTGTACGTTTGCCCACTGACACAGAAATGATCAGTCTGTAATTTTAATGGTAGGTTTATCTGAACAGTGAGAGACAGAATGACAACAAAAAAATCCAGAAAAGCACATTTCAAAAAAGTTCTACATTGATTTGCATTTTATTGAGTGAAATAAGTATTTGACCCCTTTGCAAAACATGACTTAGTACTTGGTGGCAAACCCTTGTTGGCAATCACAGACGTCAGACATTTCTTGTAGTTGGCCACCAGGTTTGCACACATCTCACATCTCAAGGAATTTGGGCCCACTCCTCTTTACAGATCCTCTCCAAGTCATTAAGGTTTTGTGGCTGACGTTTGGCAACTCCCCCAGCAAACGTCCCCCAGCAGCTCATAAGTAAACTAAGACACCTAGGAATCAACTCCCCACTCTGTAACTGGGTTCTGGACTTCCTGTCAGACAGACCACAGAATGTACAAGTCGGCGGAAAAACGTCTAAGACCATCACACTGAGCACAGTGTCGCCACAAGGATGCGTGCTCAGCCCGCTGCTCTTCACCCTGTTGACCCACGACTGTGTACCCAGCCACAACACCAACCACATCATAAAGTTCGCAGACGACACAACTGTAGTGGGCCTCATCACTAACAACAACGAGGCCAACTACAGGAGCGAAGTGAGTTGTCTGGTCCAGTCGTGTGCCGACAACAATCTCTTCCTCAACATGGGGAAGACCAAAGAAATCAGAAATGTATGTATGACTGCTGCACTTGACTGGTTGGCACTTTTAAATTTCGTTGTACATGCAAATAGTACAATGACAATAAACTTCTAAAAAAAAAATCGTCATTGACTTCAGGAAAGGACCACCACAGCATCCCCCACTAACCATCAACGGTGCTGCAGTGAAGCAGGTGAACAGCACCAGGTTCCTAGGGGTGCATATTTCTGAGGACCTCTCCTGGACGACAAACACCACATCGCTGGCCAAGAAAGCTCAGTCACGCCTTTACTTTCTTCGCCGACTGAGGAAAGCACGAGTCCCGCCTCCTATCGTGTGCTCCTTCTACCGGGGCACCATTGAGAGCATTCTCACCAGCTGCATCACTGTGTGGTACGGAGGATGCACTGCCTCCTGTCGAAGGACTCTCCAACGCATAGTGAAAGCAGCCGGCAAGATCATCGGTGTCTCTCTGCCCTCCCTTGTGGATATCTTCCATACCCGCCTCACTAGTAGAGCCATCAGCATTGCAGCAGATGGTTCACACCCATCAAACCTCTACTTCAGCCTCCTGCCTTCAGGGAGAAGGTACCGAAGCCTCCAGGCTCGCTCCACAAGACTTTCAAACAGCTTCATCCATCAGGCTGTCAGGATGCTGAACTCTGTCAATCATATCCCTCCTCCCATACCTACTCCTGGACTCTGAAATTACAGCTCACCCACACTTTATTGCACATTAGACACTTTATACTGTCGACAAAATTCTATGCAAACTGGACTGTTTACAAACACTTGTTCTTACATTACATGTTTTAGCATACATGCACGAACTATTTCAATCTCACACTGTTTTGCACTTTACACCTTACAGTCTTATTGCACTACTCATACTGCTGCTATTGTACATGCTGTTTTTCTACCTAACTTTTTTTAGAAGTTTACATTTATCTTCATGTTTATGTTCATGTTTACATCTATCTTCAGCTTATTTGCACCTTGAATATATTTGTATATTTAATAGAATTCACTGTTTACACTTACTCAGATATATATCCATTCAGAAGTTCAACTTATTTTTCACTGGTTTATTTATATCTATTTATTATAAGTATACTGCTGGTACCATCACAAATCTGTTCTTTGTTGACTAACTGTAAGTACAGTGTTAATACTGACGAGAGAAGAGAAATGGTATTTCGATTCTTCTGTATGTCTGTACATATGGTGGTATTGACAATAAAGAAAACCTTGAACCTTGAACCTTGAACTCGAACCTTCAGCTTCCTCCACAGATTTTCTATGGGATTAAGGTCTGGGTTTGTTGCCTTGGCCATGTGTTTTGGGTCATTGTCAGGCTGGAATATCCATCCATGACCCATTTTCAATGCCCTGGCTGAGGAAAGGAGGTTCTCACTCAAGATTTGACGGTACATGGCTCTGTCCATCGTCCCTTTGATGCGGTGCGGTTGTCCTGTCCCCTTAGCAGAAAAACACCCCCAAAGCATAATGTTTCCACCTCCATGTTTGATGGTGGGGCTGGTCTTCTTGGAGTCATAGGCAGCATTCCTCCAAACATAGTGAGTTGAGTTGATGCCAAAGAGCTGGATTTTGGTCTCATTTGACCACAACACTTTCACCCAGTTTTCCTCTGAATCATTCAGATGTTCACTGGCAAACTTCAAATGAGCCTGTACATGTGCTTTCTTTAGCAGGGGGACCTTGCGGGCGCTACTGGATCTCAGTCTTTCACAGCGTAGTGTGTTACCAATTGTTTTCTTGGTGACTATGGTCCCAGCTGCCTTGAGATCATTGACAAAATCCTCCAGTGTTGATCATGATCATTGAAACTCCATGAGGTGAGATCTTGCATGGAGCCCCAGACCGAGGAAGATTGACAGTCCTTTTGTGTTTCTTCCATTTGGGAATAATCGCACCAACTGTTGTCACCTTCTCACCAAGCTGCTTTGCGATGGTCTTGTAGCTCATTCCAGCCTTGTGTAGGTCTACAATCTTGTCCCTGACATCCATGGACAGCTCTTTGGTCTTGACCATGATGGAGAGTTTGGAATCTGATTGATTACTTCCTTCTGTGGACAGGTGTCTTTCATACAGGTAACAAGCTGAGATTAAGAGCACTCCCCGAGAGTGCTCCTACTGTAATCTCAGCTCATTACCTGTATAAAAGACACCTGGGAGCCAGAAATCTTTCTGATTGATAGGGGATCAAATACTTATTTCATTAATTAAAATGCAAATCAATGTATAACATTCCTGAAATGCGTTTTTCTGGATTTTTTTGTTGTTATTCTGTCTCTCACTGTTCAAATACACCTACCATTAAAATTACAGACTGATCATTTCTTTGTCAGTGGGGAAATGTACAAAATCAGCAGGAGATCAAATAATTTTTTCCCTCACTATAAGTATTCACAGCCTTTGCCATGACACTCAAAATTGAGCTCAGGTGCATCCTGTTACCACTGATCATCCTTGAGATGTTTCTACAACTTGATTGGAGTCCACCTGTGGAAAATTCAGTTGATTGGACATGATTTGGAAAGATGCATATGTGTCTATATAAGGTCCCACAGTTAACAGTGCATGTCAGAGCACAAACCAAGCCATGAACTCCAAGAAATTGTGTGTAGACCTCCGAGACAGGATTGTATGGAGGCACAGATCTGGGGAAGGGTACAGAAAAATTTCTGCATCATTGAAGGTCCCAATGAACACAGTGGCCTCCATCATCCGTTATTGAAAGAAGTTTGGAACCACCAGGACTCTTCCTAGAGTGGGCCCCCCGGCCAAACCGAGCGATCGGGGGAGAAGGGCCTTAGTCAGGGAGATGACCAAGAAACCAATGGTCACCCTGAAAGAGCTCCAGCGTTTCTCTGTGGAGAAAGGAGAACCTTTGAGAAGAATAATCTGAAGATCTCTGCAGCACTCCACCAATCAGGTCTGTATGGTATAGTGGCCAGATGGAAGCCACTCCTCAGTAGGCGTCTGAAGGACTCTCAGACCATGAGAAACAAAATTCTCTGGTCTGATGAAACAAAGATTGAACTCTTTGGTCTGAATGGCAAGCATCATGTCTGGAGGAAACCAGGCACCGCTCATCACCTGGCCAGTACCATCCCTACAGTGAAGCATGGTGGTGGCAGCATCTTGCTGTGGGGATGTTTTTCATCAGCAGGAACTGGGAGACTAGTCAGGATAGAGGGAAAGATGAATGCAGCAATGTACAGAGACATCCTTGATGAAAACTTGCTCCAGAGTGCTCTGGACCTCAGACTGGGGCAATGGTTCATCTTCCAACAGGATAGTGACCCTAAGCACACAGCCAATGGAGTGGCTAAGGGACAACTCTGTGAATGTCCTTGAGTGGCTCAGCCAGAGCCCAGACTCGAACCCAAACATCTCTGGAGAGATCTGAAAATGGCTGTGCACCGACTCTCCCCATCCAACCTCATGGAGCTTGAGGGGCCCTACAAGAAGAATGGGAGAAACTGCCTAAAAATAGGTGTGCCAAGCTTGTAGCATTATATTTTTAATAAATTTTCAAAGATTTCAAACAAACTTTTCATGTTATCATTATGGGGTATTGTTTGTATTTAATCCATTTTGGAATAAGGCTGGAGTGCTGTGAGTACTTTCCGGATGCACTGTATAGTCACATGGTTTAAATGTGTAAGTTTAAATTTAGAAACAAATTTATAAATTACACATTTGGGGTATTGGTTAGGGTTAGAGGTAAGGTTGAGGTAAGTGAGTAAGGGACAGGGTTAGGGATAGAAGTAGGGTTGGGGCTAGGGAAGTAAGGGTTAGGGCTAGGGGTAAGGGTTAGGGATAGGGTTAGGGCTAGAAGTATGGGTGGGGTTAGTGCTATGGGGTAAGGTTTTGAGATTAAGTGTAGGGGTAGGAGTAGCATTAGGGCTAGGGTGGTAAGGGATTAAGGTTAAGTGTAGGGGTAAGGTTGGGGTAGGGCTGGGGAAATTGGGGTAGGGTTAGGGCTAGGAGTAGGGATAGGGTTGAGCTATGGGGTAAGGGCTTGTAGTTAAGTGTCAGGGTAGGGTTAGGGGTAGGGATAGGGTTAGGATTTCGTTTTTGGGGTAGATTAGGGGTGGTAAGGGTCTGGGTTAGGGGTTGGAGTAGGATTAGGATTAGGTTTTGGGGTAGGTCATCTTTGACTACGACAGACAAACATCAAGGGTTTGGGGTAACGGTTAGGGGTTAATCTTAAAAATATGTTTGTAATGAAGTAACTACACAAAACTCTGATTACAGAACTATGGCCTTGAGACGGAGAACCTGCGTTCTCTCTCCCACAAGCTCAACGCTTCAGCTAAAAACTTGCAGAACTTTATCACGGGCCGGCGGCGTGGTGGTCACTATGATGGCCGGGTGTGTCGACGGCTGCCCAATGACTTCCTCACCAGCGTGGTGGATCTGATCGGAGCCGCTAAGAACCTGCTAGCCTGGCTGGACAGGTGAGACGACCTGACACATGACCCTGAACTCCACCCTGAATTCCACCCTGAACACCACCCTGGATTCCACCTTGAACATGACCCTGAACTCCACCTTGAACACCACCCTGAACTCCTAACTGGACCCCACCCTGAACTTTACTCTGAACTCCACCCTGGATTCCACCTTGAACATGACCCCGAACTCCACCCTGAACTCTACCCTGACCATGACCATGAACTCCTAACTGAACTCCTCCCTGAGCATGATGCTGAACTCCACCCTGAACACCATCCTCCCCCCACCCGGAACTCCACCCCTCCCCATTCCCAACTCACTGATCTCCAACCCATCACATCATCTCTAATTGACCCCCATTGCTAATCCTTGCTAATCAGCTAATCCTTTTCTCTATGCCCATAGTTTAATGCAGTTCACTTACAATGACCCAGAACTTGCTTGAACTGAATTAATTAAAATGGAAAAAAATCAATTAAATCCAGTCGAGCTGAACAACACTGAGCGTCTCAATATATCCAAGATAGGCTTGTGTGTATTTACTGTATGTAGCTTTATGGCTAAAGCACAGATGCAGATACATATACAAAATAGCTATCCTTCGCACAGACCAGAAATGTGAGACTTCCAATTAGGGCGGGGCTAAATTTGACGGAAGTGATTTCTACGAACTAGCCATTTTCCCATTTCACCCAAACCACAGAAACTAAAGTGACGTATCGGTGGCTGAACGTTAGCAAATATGCGTCTGGAATTTGTATCACTTCATACCATGTGAGAATTAGCATGTAGGCTACAGCTAATACTTGTAATAGACATTGCTTATATGTGAGTATGTTAAAATGGCAAGACAATGTTAGCAAGACGGAATCTGACACGAGTGAAGCACATCTATTTTTTAGCAAAATCAAATGAATAGAAAAGCTAAAAAAAATTTGTTTATTGCTAGCAACCAAGGTTAGCAAACACAGGTATTAACTGCAAGCTGAGAGAAAAAAACTGAGGGACTGTCGCTGTCATTCACTAATCTGTGCTAATCTAGTGCTCTCTTCCTATCTAAGGAATTGTGTTTGTGAAATCTGTATCGGGAAGCTAATAGAACAAATGCGGTCCTGCATGATATGCGTTAGCCTCGAGGCTAACTCTGTTGTGAACTTCTTTATTTGCCAGTGTATATTCTGTAGTTACGTGTTGGTAGCGTGTACCATCTGCTTAATAAAACCCTTCACTTGTGTGTGTGTGTGTGTGTGTGTGCTTCGTTGCAGGTCACCGTTTGTCAGTGTCACTGAATATTCAGTGCTGAAGAACAACATTGTCCAACTCTGTCTCGAGTTAACCACCATAGTGCAACAGGTGTGTGTGTGTGTGTGTCTGCATTTGTGTCAGCATGCTTGTGTGTTTAATTTTGTTTAATGAAGTAAATTAGCATATATTTAGAATTTAAAAAACGTAGAAATCTATATTGTGTAACGTTTGTGATTGTGTTTCAGGACTGTACCGTGTATGAAACAGAGAATAAAATCCTCCATGTGGTGAGTGTTTCACAAACACACAGATTTCTTGTGAGTCAGCTGTTGCTAACGTGCTAACATTCACATTTTGTCTTCCCTAAACTCAAAATGGCGGAACTGACAGGAGTCTAGTTAGCGGTTTATGCTACATGGTATTACAGTGTCGTTTTCAGCCATACAGAGTTTGTTTTCCAACATGTCTGAGGGAAATGTCGCTATTCCGGATCTTTTCCTGGTTATTGTTTCTGTCACAAGCCTTTAGCTGTCTATATAAACCGCATTGTGCTAGCTAGCTTAGTCGTTAGCATCAGTCACCAGCTAGTTTCCATGCTTTACGTTGATAAGTTCTGGTTGCTTAGCAACAGTGCCCTGGCTGCTTTAATCACGAGTTCCATTTGAGCTTGTCGATGAAATGGAGTCATTTTCCTCGCCTTTTTTTCTGTATTCAGACAGTGTGTGTGTGTGTGTGTGAATGATGGTAAATTATGCAGATCCTCATGGCTTTATCCTTGAGCTCTTGCAAAGCTATTAATGCCTTTTCAGGACAGAGAGAGAGAGAGAGAGAGAGATTGTGTGTGTGTGTGAGAGAGAGAGAGAGAGAGAGAGAGAGAGAGAGATAGAGAGACTGTGTGTGTGTGTGTGAGAGAGAGAGAGAGAGAGAGAGAGATTTAGAGTGTCAGTTAGAGTGTGTTAGTTTGCTCTGCAGCGCTCATAAATAAGAGAGTAACAGAAAGCAGGTCAGAGTTTTTTCTGAAGTCAGAACAGAGAGAATAAAAGAAAAAAAAAAGAAAAAGACTGGAAACAAGAAATGAGGACACTATGTAGTTCTAGCCAAATACACACACACACACACACACGAACACACGCACACACACACACACACACACACACTAGTTAGTCGTAGCTCTGCTTTAGCACAGTTAACATCAGTAATCTGGCTCTGGTTGTCTCCTTCTCTGTGTCAGTGTAAGACTCTGTCAGGAATCTGCGAGCACATCATCTCTCTGTCGTCTGATTCATTGGTGTCTCAGTCCGCCCACCTGGAGGTCGTCCACCTCACCAACGTTTTGCCCAATGAGGGTCTGGTGAGTAAACAACAACAACAACAACACTAAACACCTGCGTGAGGTTACTAGCCTTTTCCATCTCTGTCTCCTGTCTCTCAGGGTATGTATATTAAATCCACATACGACGGGCTACACGTGATCACCGGCACCACCGAGAACGTGAGTTTCAAGCTGCTGCACCACCCTGAGTTCAACTTTTAACTTGGACAAAGACTCATCAGTGTTCTATTAGCTATCTAGCATCATAAACTCACGTAGCTAATACAATAGAACGCACCGCTATTGATTATTTTCGAGAATATAGCAGTACAAGCGCATTATTGTGAACCGCTGACCCGAAGCTGTGATAATGTCAGAGCTACGGGCAAAAAAGTATCGCATCAGAGAAAGCAAAGTCCAGCACTATATTTAGCATTTAGCTTTTACTTTAGAAACTCTAGCTAACTTCAGCTATTAAATTATTATTTCTGATCAGAATCCTGATACACTCTTCCTGAGTAGGGAGTGTAGTCGGTTAGCGTTAGGATGCTCCTGAGATTAAAACTGTCGGGTTTAGAGCTCTTTTTTTTTTTGTTCATATGACAGATGCTTTGACAAATGAGTTGAATTGCTAATCTCATAACTAGTTATAGCTCTTGTAGCTAGTCTCATAACTAATCTCATAGCTCTCATAGCTAACCTCATAGCTAGTTGTAGCTCTCATACCCAATCCCATAGCTCTCTCATAGCAAATCGCATAGCCAGTTGTAGCTAATCTCATAGCTAATCACATAGCTAGTCATAGCTCTCATAGCTAATCACATAGCTAGTCATAGCTCTCATAGCTAATCTCATAACTAATCTCATAGCTAGTCATAGCTAATCTCATAGCTAGTTGTAGCTCTCTCGTAGCTAATCTCATAGCTAGTCTTATAGCTAATGCCAGAGCTACGGGCAAAAAAATAAACCAACCGCTAGCAAGCACTTAGCTGTATCAGTTGTCTGCTGAGTCATGTCACTGCTGATCGATAACAACCTGATAGCCGGGATATAGAACGCAATCTTTCATGGTCATCCGGCTCATTTTACTGCATATCTTCTAAATTAAATGCTATGACTTCAGCAGTATAACACCATGTACACACATACACACACACACAAACGTTTAGTCAGAAATTTTCTATGATACTTCTCTCACCACTACACTAGCGGCGACAAGCCATTTGCTTTAACTCTTCATGTAGTGAATTACACAGTAGGCTATGCAGCTAGCTTGCTAGGGTTTGAAAACTTAGCAGTTGCTTGCTAGGTTTAGCTCCAGTTGGTCTGTTAGCTTCACTTTTACTTGCTAGCTGGCAGCAACTGAAGTTCTCCTACTCAAACAGACCACATGGCTTTGGTTTAAAGCTTTCTGGGAGACTAGTCAGCTTTTAGCGATTAAGCTCCACCCATTTTACACTGTAAGAAGCAAAACGGTCTTCAGTTCCACGTCGATCTTGTTTCATTTTTTATTCCATTAATCTAAAATGTCTCTTTCTCTGTCTCGGGGTGAATGAAGTCTCCTGCTGACCTCTGTAAGAAGATTCATGCAGGTGATGAGGTCATTCAGGTCAACTACCAAACTGTGGTGAGTAATACTGTGTGTGTGTGTGTGTGTGTGAGAGAGAGAGAGAGAGAGAGAGAGAGAGAGAACTGCCGCTTCAGTACTTTAGCCTCGGCTCAGGCTCCAGGCTGACGCAGCCGTCTAACGTTTCACTCGATGGCCGAGAGATCGTGAGTCTGTGAAAGACCGATCTTTGTCTTGAGGTGGAGAAAAAAATTGACACCCAGCTCTGTTAGGCTATACCAGCGTCTGTCTGTACACGTGACTTCTCTCCTCCTGACTTTGTACGTGAGCAGCAGTTTAAAGCGTTGTTGCCCTTCACCTCTGCGAGTGCTAGCTGGAGTGTGATGACTAACTTGACAGAAGGTTAAGGGGAAAAAAAGCATTGCCTTTTCATACAAAGCCACGTTAGTGAATGGTGATTCTCTATATCACTCCATTACTTACAGGTAGCGGGGTCTATTTGCATATCAAAGAGCACAATGCGGCTTTCATCCCTTATATGGAAATGTGGGCGTGTCTTTGTGTTCACTGTCAAAGAGTTCTGCTAGCTGGTTACTCTAGATAGACTTGTACGAGTGGACGTCTGAGAGGATTTTAACATTACTTGGGTAGAGCTAAAGTGTTTAAAATTGCCTTTAGGTCTGTAGCCAGCTAGCTAGCATTTAAGCTATCCTGACAGGATTTCTGACAGGATTTTTAAAAAATAAAATCTTTGCTGCTAGCATTAGCCAGTTATCGTTGATGAATTTTAAATTACTTAGCTAGCTAGCTAGAACTTAAGTTAACCTGACGGGATTTCTGACAGGATTTCTTATAAATATTTACAAAATTCAACTAACTATAGCCGGTTACTTTAGATGGACTTATACGAGTGGATGTGTGAGAGGATTTAAACGTTACTTAGAAAGAGCTAAGAGTGTGTAGCCAGCTTGCTAGCATTTAAGCTAACCTGACAGGATTTCTGATAAATATTTACAAACTCACCCCAACCATAACCAGTTACTTTAAATGGACTTGTATGAGTGGACATCTGAGAGGATTTTAACATTACTTAGAAAGATCTAAAGAGTCTTTAAATCTGTAGACAGCAAGCTAGCATTTAAGCTAACCTGACAGGACTTCTGACAGGATATTAAATCATTTCTTGATCCTCGCTGCTAACACTAGCCAGCTAAATAACCTTAGATAATTAATCTAAATTTTAGTTATACTCAAACTGATACTAGTTTTTATAACTGCTAGCTAATGTAAAATATCATTCATTATAATTAGCTGTACACACCTGGCTAACATGTGATAACTAATAACCAGTAGTGTTAGCCATAAAGGAATTTCTGATTGGACTTAGCCATAACTACTATACTATATGTGCATCATTTTGCTGCTAATGCTAGTTAGATGCCTAACACTGACAACTTGACAGAAATTTTGAGAAGAATTTTAAGCTATATCTGACTAACCTGGTATTAGTTTTGGTTAAAGTTTTACTTAAAAGTATTTAAAAAAGGATAAGTTAATTAAAGTCACAACATTTTAATATAAAACTTTAGAGTTGCAAAGTCTTAAAATGTTTCCTCTCTGTTAACGGTTGCTACACGCTAACACACATGAACCTTGCAGGATTTCTGATAGGATCTTTTCTGATAAAGATCTTTGTGATCTTTACTGCTAGCATTAACCAGTTACCTTTGATGAAATGACATGATTGGTTTTATGTTATGCTAGCTAGCACATAAGCTAACCTGACAGGATTTCTGACCGGATATTTTTAAATAAAATCTTTGCAATAATTTTTTTAAATGAAATGACATGATGGTGTTTCTGTGAGGATTTTAAATCGTATTTAGCTAGCTAGCACATACGCTAACCTGACAGGATTTCTGACAGGATTCTGAGTTCATTTTCACAGATTTTCATGCTCTTCACGTCTAACACTAGCTAGCCAGAAAATTTTAGATAACTTATCTGATTTCTGAGGGAAAAAAATCTAATTGTCACTGCTAACATTAGCCAGGTAGCTAAGATATGAGCTAATCTGACAGAATGTTAAGTAAAATAAAAAATTTCATTGCGTCTGCGTGGGCCGTAGGGGGTGTCCCAGATACACGTCACAGAACAGCCGAAAAAGAGAGACAAACGCACTTCAGCGCTAGCAGCCATGTACATGAAGACAAAATGGCCGTGTCACATGCGAGCGTGTCTCAGAGCGCCGCTTCAAACGCATTTCAATAAAGCGATTGCTGCTATTTTTAGCTTGTGTGCTCAGATGGAAAACGTGTCCAATCTCATCTAGCTGGCTGCCTGTTTCAGCCTGGAGAGTGTGTGTGTGTGTGTGTGTGTGTGTGTGTGTGCCCCGTGTCTCTCACCTCCTCCTTTCAGCTTTTGGTTTAATCAATACGCCAGCTAAACTGCAGTGTTACGCAACGCCACTGAGTGAGCTGAATAGAAAACGAGCTCTGTGTGTGTGTGTGTTTGTGTGTGTGTGTGTGTGTTTGTGTGTGTGTGTGTGGTGTTGCTCTTCATGGCATGAAAACTAACAGCAGGAATAAATGCTGTAGAAATAAAGCGAGTATCCACATGACCCACAGGCACTTCATGCCGCTAACAGATGAGAGGCTTAAAGAGAAAAAAACGAATTAAACAAAATAAAAAATATAAAAACGTTTAACTCCAGGGCAAAATCTCTCACCCTCCATCTCTCTCTCCTCTCTCTCCCTCCATCTCTCTCACTCACTGTCTCTCTCTCTCCATCGCTCTCTCTCTCTCTCCATCGCTGTCTCTCTCTCTCTCTCCATCTCTCTCTCTCTCTCCCGATCAATTCAACAAGCTTTATTGAGTGTCTACATGTTCAGTACATGTACAGTAGTTACAGTATATGTCACCTCTGACTTCTGTCTCTCTCTCTCTCTCTCTGTCTCTCAGGTGGGATGGCAGTTAAAGAACTTGGTGAATTCTCTGCGTGAGGATCCGAGTGGTGTCGTTCTCACGCTGAAGAAAAGACCCCAAAATTCCTTGAGCTCAGCACCCGGTCTGCTCAAGAACACCCGCTGGAAACCCCTTGCACTGCAGGTGTTTGTGTGTGTGTGTGTGTGTGTTATAGATTTTATTTCAGTTCATTCTAAATGTAATGCAACATATCATTATTTATTGTAATTATTCTAGAGAGTGTATAGAACATATGTAAGACTGGACCGTGTGTGTGTGTGTGTGTGTATTGGCTTGTTGCCATGTCGCCTTGCGTTCTGTAGTTGCCATGGTTACACATCTCTGACAGACAGAGACAAGAACATGTGTATTGGCACCGCGAGAGTCACGACACACAAAATCTCAACCCATTGTTTTTCTTTCAGACTTTCAGTTGATTTAATAAATTAAAATAATTCAAATAAATGTTCCATTTAAAGCAGAGGATGATTCCGTATGATATTATTTATCATACTTACCATAGAGTATGATCAAATAGGACAAAATAATATGGTGGCTCTGAGGGGAGAGAAGCCACACCTCCTAAACTTTGTATGACAGACAGAGAAGCTACGCTTCCTAATCTTGAACTGACAGACAAAGAAGCCATGCCCCATAATCTTCAAGTAACAGTCAGAGTGGCCACACCCCCAATCTTGAACTGACAGACAAAGAAGCCATGCCCCATAATCTTCAAGTAACAGTCAGAGTGGCCACACCCCCAATCTTGAACTGACAGTCAGAGAAGCCACACCCCCAATCTTGAACTGACAGTCAGAGAAGCCACACCCCAATCTTGAACTGACAGTCAGAGAAGCCACACCCCCAATCTTGAACTGACAGTCAGAGAAGCCACGCCCCCTAATATTGAAGTAACAGTCAAATGCTACTCCCCCAAATGTTGAGATGTTGAACAGACAGAAAGAAGCCACACCCCCTAATCTTGAACTGACAGACAAATGTAATGCTGCCTAAACTTGAACTGACAGACAAATACCACACCCCCTAAACACCTACTTCACTGGGAATGAAATCCCAAGGCCACGCCTCCATCATTGGGAGTGACAGACACATTAATGATGTATGAACCTTTCTCTGTTGCTAAGCTCTCCATGGTAACCAGGAGAGTGATTGACATGGTTGCAGGCATGGTTCTCTGATTTCACCTTTTGTTGGTTCCAGAATTAGAAAAAACCCTGTTTGGCCTTGCAGTTAGTGTGTGTGTGTGTGTGTGTGTGTGTGTGTGTGTACCTCCCCAGTGTGCTGTCTTTGATGATCCTTGTTGGAGCTTGCACTAGCGCTGGTGATAATGTGTTATACATTGATTCCTCACAGGAGGACACACACACACTCTCTCTCTCTCTCTCTCTCTCTCTCTCTCTCTCTATCTCTCACTCAGTTCTATTTATTCATACCACTGTGGTTTGTTTTTCTACTTTGCTTTAGACATTTAGCCACCTTTGATGTTTGCTTTAGACATTAACTGCCACCATCGTCTACTTTACTAGACTATGAAACTATTTGCAGATTTATTATTATTTAATTAGCATAATTATTAGCATGTGGTACACACTGAACGCTTTTGTCATTCCTCCTAAGAAGGATTAGTGCACCATGGCTCTTTAGCTAACCAAGAAAGAAGTGGAGTTTTTAGTGCCGTTAAATGAGACATGATCAAATCATTTTATTTTAATGTTGTGTAAAAGAAATTACGATCAGGATTATGATCAGAACACTACACTGACCAAATAAGGAATGTGGAAGGAGAAAAGGGTCAGATTGTGGGTAAAAAGTGATGTAGAGTGTGGGAACCAACAGGGGTCAACCTGGGTGGATTTACCAAATCAAACAGTCTTGTATAATGATTGATTAGATCATGATGAATAACCATGTGTGTGGTGTGTGTGTGTGGCTCTGTAGCCCCTCTCAACCAGTCCATGTAGTGAGTCTACGACACCCCCCAGCACTCTGGGGGTCTCACCTGGATTGGACACACCCTCAGGACACGATGTGTTTATACTGTCTCCTGCATATGGACACAGGTACATACACACACACACACACACAATATTTGATAATAAATGTAAAGCGTAAAAGAAGTATCTCTCTCTCTCTCTCTCTCTCTCTCTCTCTCTCTCTATCTGTCTCATTCATTTCTCTCTCACCCTGCCTATCTGTCTCATTTCTCTCTCTCTCTCAGTAGGGATGATGAGTTGGAGAGGGCTGGTTTTGGTGTTTTCGGCTCTGAAGGCTTCTTCGTGGATCAGGAGGCTTTAGTGGGACCTCACTTCCCCCTGCTAGAAGACGAAATGGGCAGAAACGCTGGACTACGACGCAGAGACCGAACCCCAACACGGGGTCTGTATACACACACACACCTTCTCATAGAATTCTTTATTATTTCTATTTTGAGATCAGAGATACACCCCCCACACTCAGACTCGCACACTCTTTCCTCCAGGTGATCCCCGGCAGGTCTCTCATGTGTCTGAGTGGCTTGCTGAGCCTCAGGAGTCTGGAGTTTACAAGCGAGGAAGCAGAGGTATTACATTTACATCAGGTCTACTTGCTACTTCACTTCCAAATAGAACATTTAAATCACATTCATATAATTTATTAAAGGAAAGGTTTGGAAATAAAAGGTCCACCATGTCCCTCAGTGTGGCTGATCTGAAAAAATTTTTAAGCTGCCTGTTGTTACTAACTCATATGGAAAAGCAATATACACCGATCAGTTATAACATTATGACCATTGAGAGGTGAAGTGAATAAGACTGATGATCTCCTCATCATGGCACCTGTTAGTGGGTGGGATATACTAAGCAGCAAGTGAACATTTTGCCCTCAAAGTTGATGTTAGAAGCAGGAAAAATGCACAAGTGTAAGGATTTGAGCAAATTTAACGAAGGGCCAAATTGTGATGGCTAGACCACTGGATCAGAGCATCTCCAAAACTGCAGCTCACAGTGGTGAACCGGAGACAGGGTCATGGGCGGTCAAGGCTAATTGATGCACGTGGGGAGAGAAGGCTGTGATCCGATCCAACAGACGAGCTACTGTTGCTCAAACTGCTGAAGAAGTTAATGCTGGTTCTGATAGAAAGGGGTCAGAATACACAGTGCAGGACGGGTCAGGGCTGTTTGGGCAGCAAAAGGGAGACCAACACAATATTAGGCAGGTGGTCATAATCTTATGCCTGATCAGTGTATAATCAAATATAAATGAAATTAGCAGTATATTTAAAAAGAGCATACATTTTTATTTATATTAAGGAATGTATATATATATATATATATATATATATAATGCATTTGCTTGTGATGCATGTCACACATATTTCACAGCAAAGGAAATCATCACCAAATACATGATTTATTCTTAAATATTTTGCTTTTCCATTAGGGATTGTGTGTGAGGCTAAACCGGTGTACATGACCAATCCCTACAATCGATATCAGCCTCATATGAAGCTTATATCCCTCAAGATTTCTGCAAATACTATTTATACAGTAACTCTCCAGTATTTCTAAGTATGAATATAAATTTTCAATTTGTGTCATCAAGCATTTTAGAGAATTAAAAGAAATCCTAATGAGTCATGACTACAGGTTATATCGAGCTGATTACAATAATCCGTATTTCTTTTATTGGAACAAGGCAGCTGATAATATCGCACTCTGTTTTTGAATATAGGGGATTTTTTTTTTCTCTGGAAACAACATGATGCAAGTGTGTTTTTTTTTTCTTCTTTTTCTTCCCTTTTTGTTTTTTTGCTTATTTTAAAAAAAAAAATTCCTATTGTGTCGAGCTGCTTGGAAACAAACGTCTAAAAACAGCATCATGATCGAGTGGGAGTCTAAAACCAGATCTAAACATAGCAGCTAGAAACCCACGTGTAGAAAACCACATGTAACACACACACGTGACATATGCGCATGCTCTCACAGCGCTGTTGAATTCTCACTCCTGATTGGTCAGGAGGTGTTGATTATTTTCCTATAACAGCAGCTCTGGAAGTAGTGAGGCATGTCACATTGGTTATATTATATTAAAGTCGTTTCCATAGTAACGGATAAATCCCAGGGATCCCCTGACCGTTTTTCGGTAAGGTGAAGTATGTAATGTTCAGTTAGACTTTCTGCATTATTATTATTATTATTATTGTTATTATTAAAGTATTAAATTCTCTTTCCTCTTCCTGAAGACTCGGACTCCTCCCTCATGCGTTTCCTGAGCGACGACAGGATGCTTGTCTTACAGGAAGAGGCGGAGTTTTCCCAGCGCGACACTAGCCGGCGGACCAGGAAGAAGAGCCGCAATCCCAGCAGCCCCAGTTTTCCTATCAGCCCCTCCATGCTGGCCCCGCCCGTGCGGCTGGACTCAGGACCCCCGGAGGGGCTGCCCTTCTCTCTGCCTGACACCAGCACCATGCCACACTACCATGTGAGTCTCAGCGCCGACATCAGATAGAAAGGAATAAAATGCGGTATAGATTTAGCGCCAGATCAACGTGTCCTAAAAATTCGGACCACTTCGTAGCTCAAAGCACATAAATTTGACAGTATATGCAATGTTTTCTTACCTGTCTGGACAGATTTCACTGCAATAAACTGGCTATCATTCTTTACTGTAACGATCTTTTATAGGTTTATAAAGAAATTAAATATTGTACACATTTTAACATGGATTTTTTTCCCCTTTGGCTAAGTTTTCTGACCTGGGTGATTTCCAGGATTTCGTCGAACCCTTTCAGGCTTTCTGTGTGCAGAATGCATTAACAGAACTGTTTAAGCTTGCACAACAACCACACACACACACACATGCACACGCACACACACACACACACACACACACACAGTTTGGTGGCATAACACGCTTTCAGTTCAATGCTTGGAACAGGAAATCTCCTCTCTGATGTTTTTTTCTCGCTTTCTGTCATTCTCATCTCTCAGAGAGCCACAGACACGCTACGAGCCGACGCTGACAGGTGAGTCACTGTCTCTGCTCTGTCTAAACTTTACTAAATATTTAATCCGCTTTAAAAATGAACATTACATGCAGAACCAAGTAGTGTTACGGTTATAGAATTCGATCTGTAAATGAATTGAAACAGAGTTTAATCGTGGATGGAGAGGATGAGACTGTTTAATCGATGCTAAGCTAAGCTTTAGGACAGGGTGTTTTTTTTTTTTTTTTTGCCTTGTAGGCATTTTTACTTATATGTTCTACTAAAAAGCATTAAAACATCTACCTAAAGTTATACTTTAATTTGTTCCTCATATCAGCAAAGCAAAGCGACGACTGAGATCACAGCTTGCTTTTCACAGTAAATATTATTCATATATTTTTTCAGCATTTACAAATAAATCAGTCACACGTTAGAGTCTGTAGGCAGCGTTAAGTGAACTCGAGCTAATCCAGAATCTAAAACTAGGATCAAGAGAAACCGAGGATTGTGTAAAAATCTAAAAACATGGAGTATGGCATGGTTTTTTTATTTAACTTCCAGGTGTATTTGCTCTCACAATAGGAAAAGAAAGTAGTTACAGTTAAAAGTAATCATTTTGGTCTTTTACATTCACTAAATCCCGCCCCTTTTATATAT
Organism: Hemibagrus wyckioides; assembly: GCF_019097595.1. Lineage (NCBI taxonomy): Eukaryota > Metazoa > Chordata > Actinopteri > Siluriformes > Bagridae > Hemibagrus > Hemibagrus wyckioides. Next base: position 3,046,289 of record NC_080737.1, read on the forward strand.
CACTAATCCCTAAACACGTCAAGGGCTTGTTTGAACCTCTGAAGTGCTTATCCAGCTTTCCTAAGGCTTTGGAATAACGTTTCAGTCAGTCTTTTCCAAGAGCTATGACTAAAAAAGGAATGTGGGAGAGGAAAAGGGTCAGATGAGGAGACAGAGTTTGGGAAGCCAAAGAGAACAAAGCCAGGGTTAATGTTCGATCAGGCATTTTAGTTGAAAATCTTTGATGATCCTAACATTTGCTGTTATTTTCTTATTTTTAATTATTATTCACTCAGCATGTATTTTATGTTTAGGGAGATATTTAAATAAGCTGTGATTTGTGTTTGAAGCATTGAGAATTTTTAATTTGTTTGTGTTAATGGCTCACATTGTGTAAGTGTGTGTGTGTGCACATATCCTGTGCATTATCAAGTCAGTGAACTTTGTGGTGTTGCTGAGGGCAGAGAAAGGTAACATGATGCTCACATTAGTGTGAACTCCAGCGAGAGAAAAAGATAAAAGGAAACCCTTTTTTGCATAGTGAGCGTCATAAAACACACACACACACACACTTGTTTGTAAAACGTTGCCTGTAGGTGTGGGTGTTTCGTGTAATAGTGAAAATAACAGCCTGTGAGAGGAAATTTACCACAGATTACAATCAACTACTGTATAAATATCAGGCATTTCTTTGTAGAGTTGCTAATGCTAAAGGAGATTAGCCAGAGATTAATGAAACTAAATCTACTGCAAGCAACTAAAAAACCTGAGCACTTCAAATTATATCATTTTTTTGCACAAGAAATAACCAAGTCCAGTCACAAAATCAGACGAATCAGGACAATAAACCGACACTAAAATGTATTTGTATAAGATTTCTGCCAAAATATAAACTCAGGTTGTAATGATTATTGATTGGATCCATTTTAAGAAACCATAAGGTAACAAGCTAAGAGCTTAGCTACTGTATAATCGGCAGCTAAAGATCTATTAGCATCATACTGCTAGCTTTCTGATCGGATAGGGAACGATTGGACTGCTCGTGGTGAGGATTCCCAGTGCGTGCTAGCAAATTAATCTGCTTTCAAGTATACAAATAAAACAGTTTGCATAATATCATCTGGCTTGATAGTGAACTAGATTAGAGGTTAAATTATTCAGTAGAATTATTTCTGTCATTTGAACTAGCATGCTAACAGCAATGCAGTTTTCTCTTAGATTGTTTATCTAAACTTAGCTGGCTTAACGTATATGTGTAATGCATTCTGGGTAAATTCTGCCATACTGCATGGCCAATAGTTTATTTGTTTTTTTTCAACTTTATCATCTTCCTCTTCTTCCTCAGGTATGCTGGTTCTGCTGCGGATCGACAAGCAGGCGCATCCATGAGGAAGGTAAAAATCCTTCCTCATTTTTTTATTTTTTGTTCTTTCTCTGAGGTTCTGTCAGTATGAATAATGATTCGAGTCGAGTCAGGCGAGTCGAATCATTTAAACGATTCCATATTCGAACAAATTGAAATCTGTGTTATATTTTATATAGAATATTCTAGTGATGATGCAAACATCTGATTTAGCCCAGTCCCTTCTGATTCAGAGACGCCTGTCAGGACGTGTTTCTGAGCTGTAAATCAAACAAAGGAACTGATTCTGAAGTTTGATTCACTCGACTCTAAAGAACAAATTCCAGTCAGTCTCAGTGTCTTTTGTCTGAAAGGGTCTAACAGTGCCAGGATTTGATCTCACAACCTTCTGATCATCAAGCATAGAGCCATAAATTAAGGTGTGTGTGTTTTTCTGTAGTCAGTGCATTATGCCTCCTTAAGGACCAAGACCAAGAAGAAAAGCAGAGGTAGGAAAGAAACATTACTCACTGCTGGACTGTGTAATTGTCCTGTACAGGTGCTGTAACCTGTGTGTGTGTGTGTGTGTGTGTGTGTAGGATCTCAGAGTAACTCAAGCAGGAGGCGTATTGCCTGTAAGGATCTGGGACATGGTGACTGTGAAGGCTGGCTGTGGAAGAAAAAGGACGCTTCAGGATACTTCACCCAGAAATGGAAGAAATACTGGTTCGTCCTCAAGGACTCGGACCTGTACTGGTACACCAACCAGAACGTAAGACAGAGACGATCTCTTCCACACCTTCACCTCAGTAAGGGACGACATACAGCGTTCAGATTACAGATTAACCTCCCGATTCGTTTGTTCTCTTTTTAACGTTTTCTTCCAGGATGAGAAGGCGGAAGGTTTCATCAGTTTGCCGGAGTTCAGGATCGACAGAGCGATCGAATGCAGGAGGAAACAGTGAGAAATCTCAACACACTTACTGTTCATTACGTTCTTATACACTCGTGTCTCAAGCGTTTTATTCCACTTATACCACGGCATGAGACTACTAATGTGATATGTTGTATAGTTTACAGTTTAGCTATAGATACGTTTAATATTGTGACACGCTGCTACAAAAATCAGTCACACCTCAGGGTCTGTATGCAGCATTAAAGTTAACTCGAGCTAATCCAGAATCTAAAACTAGGATCAATAGAAACCTAGAATTATTAAAAAAAATAAAAATAAAAATGTGGAGTTAAAGGAAGTATGCCATGTTTTTTAACCTCCAGGTGCATTTGCTCTCACAATAGGAAAACAATGTAGTTACAGATACAAGTAATCATTTTGGTCATTTTTTTATCAAACATTCACTAAATCCCGCCCCTTTTATATATCACTAATCCCTAAACACGTCAAGGGCTTGTTTGAACCCCTGAAGTGTTTATCCAGCTTTCCTAAGGCTTGGGAATAACGTTTCAGTCAGTCTTTTCCTAGAGCTGTGACTGTATAAGGAATGTGGGAGACGAAAAGGGTCAGATGAGGAGAAGCCAACGTTTCATTTTCATTCATTTTGTTCTTATAAACTCACATCTCAAGTGTTTTATTCCCCTTATACCATAACATAGGATTATTAATGTGACACTTTGTATAGTTTACAGTTTAGCTGTAGATATTGTGACACGCTGCTATGAGCCTCTCTCTTTTCTCTCTATATTTAAAAAAAAGCACTAACACTGGAGAATCCTCCCATAAATTTCCTCACAGAACGAAAGCTCCTCCCCATATCAACAATTAAACATGCAAATCCCTGTTACTATGGAAATAAGGCATTAGTGTTATGATGTAGTGATGTGCAGCTGCACTACTGTCAGTGCTGATGTTCTAATCAGCGCCTCCTGACCAATCAGAAAGCAGCATTCCTTTTAATAACTGTTATAACATATTTCTCTGGTCATAGCGATTCCCGTGGTGTCGACCATCATCCTTTTTCTCCTGTTCTTCCCCCTCACAGTGCCTTCAAGGCTTGCCATCCAAAAATTAAGAGCTTCTTTTTTGCAACGGATCATCTGGAGGAGATGAACAGGTAAACCTCCCGCTTTTTCACCTGGACTAGCCGATTGGTTAAACCGCATATCTAAATGAACACATGTTTTTTTCCTTTTTTCAGGTGGATGAATCGCCTCGGCTTGGCTGCGATAGGCTACACTCCGGATGACCCGGTGTCCCGTCCAGATGAAGGTAGGAAGGGGGAGGAGTCACAACCTCACATAACACCACATTCCCTTTTACAGAAATAACAGCTATATGCTACTGAAATTCTGAACTTTCCAAATTTCCCGCAAGTGTTCTAGAAATTCTTGAACGCTTTTAATCTCCAAATGATTTCACACATTTTGCGCAGAAAGTCTCTGGTACCAATTATCACCCGCAGAAACGTGCAGTCTTTTGCCCCCCCACACACACACACATTAAAATCATCAGATTAAAATAAGAAACTGGAAAGAATGACAGTAGTGTAGGTGTGTGGAACCCTCCCACCTGTAACCCCTGCCCCCATCTTCCTATCTCACATTAATAATCGTTTCGACTCGATTTTCCTGCTTGAAAGAGGCTGTAAATTAAGACAAAAGTAAAAGAGAAGAAGACAAGAGAACAGAATTTTACACTTGCTCGAAGTGTCAAATCTAACGTTTTACAGATAAATAATAATGATGATCAAGTGTCTAAGTACATATGCTGGTTGATTTCCTGAAACATTCCACAGTTAACGGTTACACCACTGCGTCTCACTGGTGTGTTGAAATGTGAGGGAATATTTTATGAGATCTGTGTGTAAACTTGAGGTGTGTGATGTCACTGTGTAGATTACTGGAGCGAGAGCGATCAGGAGGAGGTCGATGGATCCATGACGCTGAAACAGGAGTCGACTTACCACTGCAATCCTGCCGTGAGTCTCTCTCTCTCTCTCTCTCTCTCTGTCTCTTTCTCTCCCTCCCTCTCTCTCCTTCTCTTTCTCTCCCTCTCTATCTCTCTCTCTCTCTCTCTCTCCTTTTCCCTCTCTCTCTCTCTCTCTGTTCTGAGTGTGGGTGTTTAATCAACCCCCTTATGTTCTGATCGATACGTACTGACCTTGTGTTTTGTTGCCTCGCTTTAGATTTTGTAACATTTGCTTTAAAATCATAACAATGCCCTTATATTACTAGTCACGTGGAGCAGCACTGATCTAAATGGAGCTCTAACAGTTTCGGGTCTGAGACAAGAAACCTTTAACATCATCACACTTGGACCTCGAACATGATTTCTACAGTAAAAATAGGAGAATGAAAGGAGGGATTGCAAACCTGGCAAGCAGCTACACCTAGATATTTTCTCCACCCACTTTCTGCTGGAGAGGCAACTCTCCAAGTCGATAAACTCCTGGATTTGTGCGTTCTTCAAAGCCATCATATAAACTTGTTACCAAGACAACAACATGCCGTAGTCTGTCCTGATGTTGATGCATTACGCTCTGAAATTTAACAGTAATAACAGTTTTACGGCATCGCGGGAAAACTATATTACTAACGATCAAATCCCTTAATTGCTTTTCTTGCTTAGAAAGAGAGTGAGGCTGAGAGGAAAGGCAGCTCGCTGAAACAAACCCCAGAAAATAACAAAGTAACCCCCCACCCTAAACTAGCACAGCATTGTGTAGCGCAGCACAGCTAAAAATAGAATGTGGTTTGGTTTAGTTCTGGTTAGCTGCACTGTGTTCTAGTGTGTGTGTTGTGTATGATAACATTATGGACATGCTCAGAGCTGCAGACTCTGTAAGGTGAGGTGTTTAGCAGATTAAACCCACCAGAGTGAGGGAGATGATTGGGAATGGGAAATGCGTTAGCGTCAGATCGTACGCTCCGACTGACTGTAACAGGAGACGCTTTACTCAGTGTAAACAAGGTGAAATTGAATTCATGTTGATTATTACAGCTAACACTTACAGCTCAGTTGGACATCCTATTGTTGTTCCCACCCACAGAATGGTATTAAGACGACTCTATGTGCTGACATGTTTATGAAACTAAAGCAGAGCTAGAACCCCAAGAGCTAGAACTCTAACCCTTACTTAGAGTAAACTCTCGCTTTAGATGATGAGCAAAAATCATTAACTTTCATCAAAAGACAAGATTTGTTAACCTTCATGCTAACTATTGAGGGGGTTTATTTGGACATAATAGGGTGGGGGAGGGTCAGGTGGAGCATTAAGGTTTATTTCATTAGGGTTATTAACAGGAGCGTTATTATCAGCAGTTTAGCTGTATTTAACAGTGTATTGATTCCTGTATGGATTAATGCAGTTAATAGTTTATTGATTGCTGATTTATTCCGTGCGGCTCTAGGCGAGTTCATCCAGTGCGTTTGGCGAGCGCCATTTCTCCAGTGGCTCCACCTTCTCGCACTCGTCCGCCGAGGACTCTCACTCGTCCTGTCGTTCCACCCATCGTGAGCGTGAGCGTCGCTCCTGGCAGGACCTGATCGAGACTCCCGTGGGCTCCTCAGGGCTTCACTACCTCCAGACGGGCGCCGGAGGGGACGGGCGTGTCCCGATCTCGCCCGAGAGGCTGCGTCAGGCCACGCTGCCCGCCCGGCGCCGACGCCCACCCCGACACGATGGGCCGTTCCCGCTGACGGACAGTGAAGAGCCCCGCCCACGTGGCCACTCCCACAAACAGAGGAGCCAGAGCCTCCCACGGCACCGCTCGCACACCACGCTGTGCCCTCGCACCCGGCTTCACGAGGAAGAGGAGGAGGAGGAGGAGGAGGAGCAGGACGAAGAGGAGGAAAGTGTGTGCGAGGTCCGGCAGCGGGTGTGTGAGGCTCCGAAGCGGGTGTGTGAGGAATCTGACCCACTGGAAGAGTTGTATCGCTCTCTTGAGCAAGCCAGCGTGTCTGCATTCGGGCAGCAGCGTCCCTCCACGCGGCAGGAGTTCCGCCGCTCATTCGTCAAACGCTGCAATGACCCGGCCACTAACGAGAAACTCCACCGCATCCGGGCGCTCCGCTCCACGCTAAAGGTACCTGCTGCATGTGGAAGGGCCACGCTATTTTAAATATGTCTTGAATGGTACCACATTCCAGCTAAATTGTAGTTCTAGGTTTGTAAAGCTGACCCTCTGTTCTGTTTCTCAGGCTAAAGAAGGAGACCTGGCCGTGATCGGTCAGCTTCTGGATGACCCCTGCCTGACCTCCCGCAAGTTCCGCGAGTGGAAACAGAGGAACCAGGAGCTCTTCCTGGATATCTGCGAGTTTAGCTCTGCCCCTCTGGAACTGCCCGCTGAGCCCGGTGACCTTTCACCTCTGTCTCCGACACTGCTGATGCACACACACTCCTTTATAGAGACACACGTCTGAAATAAACATACACACATACACTCCGACAGACACCTCCGGACTTTCGGCGGTGTATCTGCAACAAACTCGGAGGAAATCACACACGTTGGGACAGAAGACGACGTGAAAAACAAAACACTGTGGCCCCGCCTCTTCCCACTGATTGGGTATCTGACCTTTAACTGACAGCTGACTGAGCCACTGTAAGAGAATTGTGTTAGCGAACGTGTCCTGGACAAAACACACTGCTTTCTTCTCCTTCTTCTTCTTTCTTCAGACGGATTCACACTGTATCTCACCGCTCACACACGGATCTTCTACACAACTTAAACAATTCAGCCAGAAATCAAACCTACACCACATCCCTCTTACACCAGACACTGTCGCTCAACCAAGACTTGTTGAGTGTCTGAAGCTAACGTAGCTAAGAAACAATAGAAGCTTGCTAGTCTTCTTAAAGACATGACATAAGGCTAAATTCGACTACTGAAAAGTTGAAAAGTTGTGCTGAATTATCTGGATGATTTTTGACAACAGTTGAAACATTTGACTCGGCAAAGCAGAACGTTTTAATTTGACAAAATCCAAAATCTTTGCTGAGAACAGAATTATCACATGAGGAAGGCTGTCATTTCCCTTAAATTAGCTGAAGACATGTTTCCAGATTAGCAGATGTCTTCCCAATGTCCATCCTGATACCAATGAAATAGAAAAATCCCTAGGTCACGTCTCCTTCCAGAGATGCTAGATGTAAGTTTCCATGAACTCTTAGCTACATTAGCCTGTAAAGTAGCGACCTTCAGACACTTCAGGACTGCGTTTGGTGTAACTCGGGTAAATTTGATTTCTTTTTCGAACTTCTCCATCCCTTCATCTGCTCATCTCATCTCCAGGATATAAAGACACCTTTTTTTCTTCCTCTTTTTCAGCTGGAGTTTTTTCCGATTATTTTCTCGGGACTCGTTTGTTTGTTTACTCGTTTTTTGTTTTTTGTTTTTTTTCCCCTTCCCTCGGGATGCTGCAGGACGAGCGCTCATGTAGCCATGGGCAACGGGCTTCACTCTGTTACCAAGCAACACCGCCCTACTGTGTTAACTCTCAGAGCATGCAAGAGTGTGTGTGTGTGTGTGTGTGTGTGTGTGAGAGAGAGAGAGAGAGAGAGAGAGAAACTTGGAGAGGACTGATGATGATGATGAGACTGATGCACTTCCTGTAGGGACGACGATGCGTCTGTAACCAAACCCTGGGTTGTGTAGAATATTTAGAACATAGCTGAACTCCTGCATGGTTTAAAAGTTATTAATCTACGCCGAATGAGCTGATGAAGAGTCTGTATATAAGAGAAATATCCTTTGCCTAGCTGCATCCTCTGTTCAAAACTGTGAACTTTTAATTGTGAATGCAATCTTCTGGCACTGCAAAGACAGAAGCTTTCTAGTTTTCTTTTCTAAAAAAAAAAAACAAAAAAAGGAAGACAAAAGACTAAAGCTTTGCTTTTCTGGTATTCTGACTGTTTTTGCTTGGGGGGGGGCAGCTGGTTATTACCTCTTACGCTTTGGCTTACATTCAGGTCGGGGAGGTTGGTTTGTTTGTTTTTTTTTGTTTTTGTAAAGGGTTTTTAGATAATTCCAGTCCAAAGTTCAAGAATTCTAGGATTTTTAGAAAATTTGGGAAATCTGAGTTTCAAAATCCAAGGATTCTTGCATTTTTTCTTTATTTTTTAATTTAAATTTTTTTTTTTTAGAATATTCCCAAACTGTGAGTCCACGGAAAGTCCATGGATTCAACTTTTTGTTTGTTTGTTGTTGTTTTTTTCTATTCTAGAATTTTAATTCTAGATCTCAAATTCCAAGGATTCTAGGTTTTTTTCTGGGTTTGAAGTCCCGAACTGTGAGTTCAAAGAAATTAATTTTTTTTTTCAGAAGATATCGCAAAATCGATTCACAAAAAAGCCCAATGATTGAAAACATTTTTGGAGGAATTCTGAGTGCAAATTTCAAGGATTTTACATTTTCATACAATTTCATTAAATCTGATTTGAAAGTCTACAGGTTTTTTTATTTCAGAATTTTGAGTTAAAAGTCCAAGAATTCTATTTTATATTATAAAATTCCAAAGTCCAATGATTTAAATAATTCGTCTAGAAGTCCAAGGACTCTACTTTAAATTTTTAAGTCCAAGGATTTTACATTTTTATAAAATTCATTAAATTCATTAGAACTTCTTTTTTAAAAATCTTTATAGGATTCCAGAACTCTGAGTTGAAAGAATTTTTTTTAATCCAGAATTTTGAGTTAAAAGACCAAGAATTCTTAAAAAAATATTTTTTCAAGAATTTCAAAGTCCAATGGTTTCAGTCATTCTTCCAGAAGGACGCTACTTTAAATTGTTTAAAAAAAATGAACATAATTCCTGAACTTTTAGTGCAAAGTCCAAGAATTTTACATTTTCATAAATTTCACTAAATCTGATTTGAAAGTCCACAGAATTTTTTTTTTTTTTTTGAAATTCCAGAATTTTAAGTTAAAAGAACAATTTTTATAGAATTCCAAAACTTGGAGTTCAAAGTCCAATGGTTTAAATCATTCTTCTAGAAGATTTAGAGTTCAAAGTCCAAGGATTTTAGAGTTTTCAGTTAAATATCTGTTCGCTTTTTTCCCCAACACAGAGCCGAAGCTGCTTGACCAGCTGACCAGTTCCACGACGTCGTGTCCTGGTCACATTCACGTCATGCTGTAATCACTGACCGCTAACGATCCAGATTCAAGGTCTTGTCACGGGAGTACAATTGCTACACCGCCAGGTAACTGATAGCTTGCAGGTTAGCGTAGCCAGTGAAGTAGCTAATCGACTGATAGCAGCTAACATCAAGAAGGCTACGTTTGTTCTAATTTTAGATTTAAATCATTAGGAACATTGACATTCTTGATCATGTGATTCGAATTGTTTAGACGACTCAACGATTCGCTTCATGACTCACTAATAGATTCATTCATGGATTCTGATTCAGTCAAATGATTCAAAACTACGAGAAAAATTAACTGGATCATATGATTCCGATATTGGTTAAGGATATTATAATATGATCCAGTTTAATCTGCACTTTCCTGTAGTTTCGAATCGATTCACTGAAGCAGTTGTTTCAAAACGAGTGAATCACTTGCAGAACACATCCGTATCCGAATCATTTGTGCACAAGATTCTTTTAGCTCTTCGTTCTGAATGTGGAACTGCTCAGAGGAAGAAATTATTAGCATTAGCGATGTATTTTCACTTCAGACTGTTTGTGGTCCGAGGCTCGGGTACGGTGTTGGCGGAAAAACATCTCCTGTGTGTTTTTTGAGTCTTTAACACACCTTCATCCTGGTTCTTTCTGTGCAGTCCATTATATCCGAGTCATATCCGATGCTGAAATGTGTATCATTTTATTTCTGTGTGTTTAAATTCTGTATGTTGATTTGATTTGATCTGAAGAGAAAATCTGCGTCTGCCCTCTGAGTCCACGTCGACGCGGTGTGAAATGTATTTAGCGACGTGTTTCGCTCAGCTATTCCTGTGATGTTATACTGTATTCGCGTTACATTAGCGTGTGAACAGAACCGCTGGGGGAGGGGCGACGAACCTGAATCGAGTCGAATGTAATTATTTTTAACAGTGTAAATTGTACAGACGATTGAAAATAACTACACACACATGCACATGCACACTTCCTGTCCTTTATGTTCCCGTGATGTAGAACATCATGTTCTAAACTCCACTGTGGACTGAATTTTAGAGCATCTCCAGCATCATATGTAAGATTGAATATATATAAATATACACACGTGTGTGTGTGTGTGTATCCTGGGCTTCACTGTGGTTTAGGGCACTTATTTCCCGCCCTGCTCTCTGCCCTGCTGAGTGAAGTGGAAGTTGCACTGAGACTTCTCCATCAGAAAGCGCTGCTCTTTTTTCTTTTCTTTTCTTTCTGCCCTTCTGCACTCTTCATGTCACTCCAGTGTCACTGCAGGCTCGCCCTCCTTTTTTTCCCTATATACACACACATATATAAATATGAATATATATATAAATAAATATATATATATATATATATATGATAAAGATTGTACAATGCAAAAATGAATAAATGAAAATCTCTGCACTTACGAGGCCGTGCTGCATTTTGTGTCGTTTTGACCTTATTCATCATCCATAGTTTATTTGTGTGGCACTTTTAACAATGGACATTTTCTCAAAGCAGCTTTACAGAACATACCAAATATAGAACAAAACATTCAAAACTAATGTTAGACAAAATCATCCCTAATGAGCAAATGATGATAATAATGATTTTATACACTGGAGAGTGTGATTATAAGTTATTATACACACTGAGAGTGGGATTATGAATCATTATAAACACTGAGAGGGGGATTATAAATCATTATAAACACTGAGAGTGGGATTATAAATCATTATAAACACTGAGAGTGGGATTATGAATCATTATAAACACTGAGAGTGGGATTATAAATCATTATAAACACTGAGAGTGTGAGTATAAATCATTATAAACACTGAAAGTGGGATTATGAATCATTATAAACACTGAGAGTGGGATTATAAATCATTATAAACACTGAGAGTGGGATTATAAATCATTATAAACACTGAGAGTGGGATTATAAATCATTATAAACACAGAGGGCAATTATAAATCATTATGAACACAGAGAGTGGGATTATAAATCATTATAAACACAGAGAGTGGGATTATAAATCATTATAAACACTGAGAGTGGGATTATAAATCATTATAAACACCTGAGAGTGGGATTATAAATCATTATAAACACAGAGGGTGATTATAATTCATTATAAACACCTGAGAGTGGGATTATAAATCATTATAAACACAGAGGGCGATTATAAATCATTATGAACACCAGAGAGTGGGATTATAAATTATTATAAACACTGAGAGGGGGATTATAAATCATTATGAACACCAGAGAGTGGGATTATAAATTATTATAAACACTGAGAGGGGGATTATAAATCATTATGAACACCAGAGAGTGGGATTATAAATCATTATAAACACAGAGGGTGATTATAAATCATTATAAACACAGAGGGCAATTATAAATCATTATACACACTGAGAGTGGGATTATAAATGATTATAAACACTGAGAGTGGGATTATAAATCATTATAAACACTGAGAGTGGGATTATAAATCATTATAAACACTGAGAGGGGGATTATAAATCATTATAAACACTGAGAGTGGGATTATAAATCATTATAAACACTGAGAGTGGGATTATAAATCATTATACACACTGAGAGTGGGATTATAAATCATTATACACACTGAGAGTGGGATTATAAATCATTATAAACACTGAGAGGGGGATTATAAATCATTATAAACACAGAGAGTGGGATTATAAATCATTATACACACTGAGAGTGGGATTATAAATCATTATACACACTGAGAGTGGGATTATAAATCATTATACACACTGAGAGTGGGATTATAAATCATTATAAACACTGAGAGGGGGATTATAAATCATTATAAACACTGAGAGGGGGATTATAAATCATTATAAACACTGAGAGGGGGATTATAAATCATTATAAACACTGAGAGGGGGATTATAAATCATTATAAACACTGAGAGGGGGATTATAAATCATTATAAACACTGAGAGGGGGATTATAAATCATTATAAACACTGAGAGTGGGATTATAAATCATTATAAACACTGAGAGTGGGATTATAAATCATTATAAACACAGAGGGCGATTATAAATCATTATAAACACCTGAGAGTGGGATTATAAATCATTATAAACACAGAGGGCAATTATAAATCATTATGAACACCAGAGAGTGGGATTATAAATCATTATAAACACAGAGAGTGGGATTATAAATCATTATAAACACTGAGAGTGGGATTATAAATCATTATAAACACTGAGAGTGGGATTATAAATCATTATAAACACAGAGGGCGATTATAAATCATTATGAACACCAGAGAGTGGGATTATAAATTATTATAAACACAGAGAGTGGGATTATAAATCATTATAAACACAGAGAGTGGGATTATAAATCATTATAAACACAGAGAGTGGGATTATAAATCATTATAAACACAGAGTGGGATTATAAATCATTAGAAACACTGAGAGTTGGATTATAAATCATTATGAACACCAGAGAGTGGGATTATAAATCATTATAAACACAGAGGGCAATTATAAATCATTATACACACTGAGAGTGGGATTATAAATGATTATAAACACTGAGAGTGGGATTATAAATCATTATAAACACAGAGGGTGATTATAAATCATTATGAACACCAGAGAGTGGGATTATAAATCATTATAAACACAGAGAGTGGGATTATAAATCATTATAAACACTGAGAGTGGGATTATAAATCATTATAAACACTGAGAGTGGGATTATAAATCATTATAAACACAGAGGGCGATTATAAATCATTATGAACACCAGAGAGTGGGATTATAAATTATTATAAACACAGAGAGTGGGATTATAAATCATTATAAACACAGAGAGTGGGATTATAAATCATTATAAACACAGAGAGTGGGATTATAAATCATTATAAACACAGAGTGGGATTATAAATCATTAGAAACACTGAGAGTTGGATTATAAATCATTATGAACACCAGAGAGTGGGATTATAAATCATTATAAACACAGAGGGTGATTATAAATCATTATAAACACAGAGGGCAATTATAAATCATTATACACACTGAGAGTGGGATTATAAATGATTATAAACACTGAGAGTGGGATTATAAATCATTATAAACACAGAGGGTGATTATAAATCATTATAAACACAGAGGGCAATTATAAATCATTATACACACTGAGAGTGGGATTATAAATGATTATAAACACTGAGAGTGGGATTATAAATCATTATAAACACTGAGAGTGGGATTATAAATCATTATAAACACAGAGAGTGGGATTATAAATCATTATAAACACTGAGAGTGGGATTATAAATCATTATAAACACTGAGAGTGGGATTATAAATCATTATAAACACTGAGAGGGGGATTATAAATCATTATACACACTGAGAGTGGGATTATAAATCATTATACACACTGAGAGTGGGATTATAAATCATTATAAACACTGAGAGGGGGATTATAAATCATTATAAACACTGAGAGGGGGATTATAAATCATTATAAACACTGAGAGGGGGATTATAAATCATTATAAACACTGAGAGGGGGATTATAAATCATTATAAACACTGAGAGTGGGATTATAAATCATTATAAACACTGAGAGTGGGATTATAAATCATTATAAACACTGAGAGGGGGATTATAAATCATTATAAACACTGAGAGTGGGATTATAAATCATTATAAACACTGAGAGTGGGATTATAAATCATTATAAACACTGAGAGTGGGATTATAAATCATTATACACACTGAGAGTGGGATTATAAATCATTATAAACACTGAGAGGGGGATTATAAATCATTATAAACACTGAGAGTGGGATTATAAATCATTATAAACACTGAGAGTGGGATTATAAATCATTATAAACACTGAGAGGGGGATTATAAATCATTATAAACACTGAGAGGGGGATTATAAATCATTATAAACACTGAGAGGGGGATTATAAATCATTATAAACACTGAGAGGGGGATTATAAATCATTATAAACACTGAGAGGGGGATTATAAATCATTATAAACACTGAGAGTGGGATTATAAATCATTATAAACACTGAGAGTGGGATTATAAATCATTATAAACACTGAGAGGGGGATTATAAATCATTATAAACACTGAGAGGGGGATTATAAATCATTATAAACACTGAGAGGGGGATTATAAATCATTATAAACACTGAGAGTGGGATTATAAATCATTATAAACACTGAGAGGGGGATTATAAATCATTATAAACACTGAGAGGGGGATTATAAATACTGTCTTTTCTACAGTCATAAGCAGTCAGTTGGAGTTGTGTGACGCAGATACAGCATATGTAGAATGTTATTCTGTGTATTGATTTGGAGATTGTTGTCCAAGTCCACATGGGGTCAGCCTTTTCTCACTGAAGGTCCAAAATCTTCATGAAGCGGAACACAACTGGAGCTTGCACAATCTCTGGATGGCGTGGGATTGGTAGAAAAAGAGAAACAAGTTAAAAGGAATTAGCGTAGCTGCTGTTCAAAATATTAGCAAGCACTAGATGGTAATGTGCATTTGCTCAGATGTACTGGAGCACAAGGTGCCTGGCACATCTCTTTTGTCCCTATTGGCTTTCCATATTCATTTCTCTGCTTCTCACATGTTATTTATTCCTGGCATTTTTCCTCCTGCTTTGTTTTTTGTTTCTGACTCGAAGCGCTGAAAGCGTCAGCACCCAGCTCTTTACTGACATCAGCTGGAGAATCAACACTCCTACAACCAGCTCCCTCAACCAACATGTACACTATCTGAGATGATGGTCATAAGTGGTAGCTAGTTCACGCCTCATCTTTACTGTATCCTGGATCTTTATCTGAAAAGGAAGAAGGCTGTATTTTAATATCATGATCTACCTCTCCCTCAGTCAGAGCACCGTACCCACCTGCTTCAAGACCACAACCATTGTCCTCCTTCCCAAGGAGAGCCCCCTGACCTGCTTGAACAACTGCAGACCAGTAGCACTCGCTCCAATCATTATGAAGTGTTTTGAGAGAGTGGTGCTGACCAACATTCAGAGCAGCATACCGGACACGTTGGACCCCCTGCAGTACGCATATCGGCCCAACCTCGGACACCATTGCCACTGCCCTCCATATTTCCTTTTCTCATCTGGAAGATAAGGACACCTACATCAGGAACAGTTCTGCCTTCAACATAGTCATCCCCCATAAGCTCACCCACAAACTGTTTGCACTAAGAGTACACTCCACACTCTGCAACTGGCTTCTGAACTTCCTGACTGGCAGACCACAGAACCTCAGCCACCATCACAACAAACATTGGCACCCCACAGGGATGTGTTCTCAGACCCGTCCTCTAAACACTGTTTACATATGACTGTGTCGTGTCTCACAAGGACATCATCCTGAAGTTTGCTGACGACACTGCAGTGATAGGACGGATCACTGGCGGGGAAGAAGCGGCCTACAGGAGGGAGGTGGCCAGTCTTGTGACATGGTGTGAGGACAACAACCTCACCCTCAGCACAAACAAGACAAAGGAGATGATAGTGGACATGAGGAAGGAGAGGAGAACTCATCTGCCTTTGTTTATCCGAGAGCTTGAAGTGGAGAGGGTGGACAGCTTTAAAAACCTTGGGGTCCACATCAGCGAGGACCTCACCTGGACACTCAACACCACCCAGCTGGTTAAGGAGAGACAACAGCAGCTGTACTTCCTGAGGAGGCTGAGGGAGTTTGGCATGTCCTCAACAACTAAGATCCTCAACCACTTCTACAGCTGTGTTATTGAGAGTGTCTTGCAACATCACACGCTAAATCCTCCAATAATGCAGCTCAGCCACTGCAGCGTGTCCACTAGTGCTTCCTCCTTTCACAGGGTGCCATTACTTTTGTCCTAAAGATATAGTTAGTTAACACTAGACAGTGTATTAATTATAAGTTTAATCAAGGTTCATAACTCCTTCATCAATTTATTCAGTACACATTTTTATTGCTGTCAGTTCTTTGTGCAGCCCAGTACACTTATTAATACATCATCGCCACCTAGTGGATATGCAGGAACAAATTATGCATTACACAATATACACATGATGGCCAAAAGTATGTGCCCCTGTGACTGAGCATCACACCACAATGTGGTTCTTTATCCAAACTCTTACGACATATTTTGAAGCACACAAGTGTATAGAATGTCTTTTACAGCTTTCCGTCACTGACCTATTAGTTCCTCAGGAGCTCTTAGTTCCTCAGGGGCTCTTAGTTAACTTCATTTGTCACATGTACATTACTGCACAGTGAAATTCTTTCATATTTCATCCTCGGGGTTGGGGGCCTAGCTGAAGGGCCCAACGGTGGCAGCTTGGCGGTGCTTCCAATCTTCCGGTCAACGACCCAGAGCGTTAACCACTTGAGCCACCACCACCCCAGGGTTTTCACATATCCCAGCTTATTACCAAACTGGGGTCAGAGCGCAGGGTCAAGCTATGGTATGGCGCCCCTAGAGCAGGCGGGGTTAAGGGCCTTGCTCAAGGGCCCAAGGTTGATACACTATATTGCCAAAAGTATTCGCTCACCTGCCTTGACTCGCATATGAACTTAAGTGACATCCCATTCCTAATCCATAGGGTTCAATATGACGTCGGTCCACCCTTTGCAGCTATAACAGCTTCAACTCTTCTGGGAAGGCTGTCCACAAGGTTTAGGAGTGTGTTTATGGGAATTTTTGACCATTCTTCCAGAAGCGCATTTGTGAGGTCACACACTGATGTTGGACGAGAAGGTCTGGCTCTCAGTCTCCGCTCTAATTCATCCCAAAGGTGTTCTATCGGGTTGAGGTCAGGACTCTGTGCAGGCTAGTCAAGTTCATCCACACCAGACTCTGTCATCCATGTCTTTATGGACCTTGCTTTGGTCACTGGTGCACAGTCATGTTGGAAGAGGAAGGGGCCAGCTCCAAACTGTTCCCACAAAGTTGGGAGCATGGAATTGTCCAAAATGTCTTGGTATGCTGAAGCATTCAGAGTTCCTTTCACTGGAACTAAGGGGCCAAGCCCAGCTCCTGAAAAACAACCCCACACCATAATCCCCCCTCCACCAAACTTTACACTTGGCACAATGCAGTCAGACAAGTACCGTTCTCCTGGCAACCGCCAAACCCAGACTCGTCCATCAGATTGCCAGATGGAGAAGCGCGATTCGTCACTCCAGAGAACGCGTCTCCACTGCTCTAGAGTCCAGTGGCGGCGTGCTTTACACCACTGCATCCGACGCTTTGCATTGCACTTGGTGATGTATGGCTTGGATGCAGCTGCTCGGCCATGGAAACCCATTCCATGAAGCTCTCTGCACACTGTTCTTGAGCTAATCTGAAGGCCACATGAAGTTTGGAGGTCTGTAGCGATTGACTCTGCAGAAAGTTGGCGACCTCTTCGCACTATGCGCCTCAGCATCCGCTGACCCCGCTCCGTCAGTTTACGTGGCCTACCACTTCGTGGCTGAGTTGCTGTCGTTCCCAAACACTTCCACGTTCTTATAATACAGCTGACAGTTGACTGTGGAATATTTAGGAGCGAGGAAATTTCACGACTGGATTTGTTGCACAGGTGGCATCCTATCACAGTTCCACGCTGGAATTCACTGAGCTCCTGAGAGCGACCCATTCTTTCACAAATGTTTGTAAAAACAGTCTGCATGCCTAGGTGCTTGATTTTATACACCTGTGGCCATGGAAGTGATTGGAACACCTGATTCTGATTATTTGGATGGGTGAGCGAATACTTTTGGCAATATAGTGTAGCTTGGATACCTTCGAATCAGTGACCCAGCACACTGACCACTGAACCACCATGTCCCTATGGTTGCTGCTGCAGAAAGGACCTTATCAACATTTCCATAATTTACTGTCCTCTGTCTTCCAGACGAGGATGAGGTTCCCTTCTGTGCCTGGTTCCTCTGAAGGTTTCTTCCTCAGATCATCTCAGGGAGTTTTTCCTCACCACCGTCGCCTCAGGCTTCTCATTACAGATAAAATAGCAACTTAACATCCTAACATCAGAGTCTGATCTCACTAATGCTCCTGTAGATGATCACTAATCCCCACAGATACACTCCAACATCTAGTGGAGAACCTTCCAGAAGAGAAGAGTGGAGGTGTTAATAACCGAACAGAGAAGGGAATAAATCTGGAATGAGATGTTCAACAAGTACATGTGGGTGTGATGGTCAGGGGTGAACGAAAGTTTGAGCATGTAGTGTATTACAGAACAAATTACAAATCACAATAAAAACAAGAGCCACAGAAATATTAGACCAGAATACCAAACCCACAGAAGTGAAGAATACATTTCTTTTTTTTTCTATTTATAATATATTGACAGCATCTCTGTTTGTGGTCCAAAATGTCCGGCCTTGTCCAGCTACTTTTCTAGCTTCAAACTGAATTAATTTGACTCTTTATTTCCTGCGTTTTCGTTTTAACCCTTGATGGCCCCTCTGAGCCTCCGTAGTGATCGAGTGAAGGGGGCGGGGTGACATGGTGGCCAAGGTGAGTTTCAGAATGGAGCAAAACTTTAGCGTGTAAAAAAAATACAAATGCGTTCATTAGGAAAATGTCACCAGATGAAAAAGCAGAGGTTTTCGTCGAGTGTGTGTGTGTACTGTGTCTTTAAATCGCCGAATGTTTTCATTGTTTATTAGAACGGAGAAGTTCATCGTGTAGAACATGACGTTCCCTGAAGCAGCGCACTAGCGTACTATGTAGTGTATGAAAGTAGTGCGCGGGCTTCGGAGTGAACGTCTTCCTCCGCGCACTAAACAGTGTGAATAGTATGGATAAAGTAGTGCGCATGACGACGGAGTCAAGAGGAGAATCAAACCCAGGCTTTCTTTCTTCTCTTTTAATGATAAATAAATTTTATTTACAGCTAATTTCATTCAATATAGAGAATTTGAATATGTCGGTATATTAATAATACATAAAAATAATAAATAAATAAATAAATAAATAAAAATTGCAGTGTGTTTCAGATAAACACGTTAACATGTATTATTATATCGGTTTAAGGGCTTCTTATATTTTTAGCATTATAAAATAATCAGTAATTAGATCATTAGTAATAAAACTATTGAAAAACGGAGCTTCTGAGCTTAAAATATTTTTTTATTCATCAAAAAGTTTAGTTTACTTGTAAACATTTTATTTGTATTTTTATTGTGATACCGGTATAAAATATTTATTTTACAGTGATTTTATTTATTTTGAGCCATTTTCCTACATATGGAGCCCGAAAAGAAAGATCAGAGGTCCTCAAGTTCTACATAGAAACTACTTGTATTGTGAAAAATATTAAATATTCTTATTAAAATATATTTTTGTTTTTTCATTCAGTAATCAATTTTAAAATGGATGTTGTATTTTGAAAAAATATATTTTTAAGACAAAAAACACGCTTGAACTCAGAGTGCTGTTTAAATGGAATAAATTCTTCTGTGTATTTAATATGTAAGATGTTGGGCTGCTGGGGGAACATCTGGATTAAACAACCATGTAGAAACTGTGTGTGTGTTCTATCCTGAGGTGGTGAAGTTGGCAGTGATACCGGCTGCTTTGGGTTTGGCCTCATTCCGAGTTTATGCCATGACGGAGGACAGGACGGACGGGCGGGTTTCCCCACAAGAGGTGAGACACAATCACACACACTCTTCCTGTCTTGGGAGGAGGTTCTCTCATCTTACTTTAATTCTGTTCTGTTCCACAGTTGTCTGTCTACAGCGCAGACCCTCCAGCGCTGCACTATGTGGAGGAGAGAGCGGGTCGCCTACAGTCAGGAATCGGGCTGATGAGAGCTCGGCTTCAGTCTTACGTCAGAGCTGTGCAGGTGAACGACGACGAGCTGGGGCAATGACGTCATGATAAAACAATCCTGGATTAAATTTCTGCGTTATGTTATCTAATCTTTTTTTTTTTTTTTTTTTTTTAAATCACAGAACACTTGCACCTCAGTGAAGGTCAGGGCCATTTCTTTATACCAGACTGGACAAGGTGAGTGTATATCTATAAGTGCAGAGAGACTCTGAGGTCTCCTACAATATATTGTACTGCTGAGGATTGATCTTTCTGTGATAGACACCTATAATTTCCTGAGAGACCCGCCCCCTGGTTTCCTGCCCAGAGTTGGTATAATCACCGTGTCTGGATTGTCCGGACTCATCCTGGCACGCAAGGGTAAGTTATTCACTGGGGGAAAGAGGTAAATAATAGCAATATGAAGTATGTAGTAGTTGTAGAAACCTTTACATTGCAAGACATTTGACCTTTTAACGATTCTCTCTCTCTCTCTCTCTCTCACACACACACACACACACACACACACACACACAGACACACACAGTTGGTGGAGTAGTAAAGAATAGTGGTCCAGATCTGAACTTTACTGGAACAGCTGGTCTTCACCCTCATCATCCATTTAGTTCTTGTGTGGTTTCAGGTTCTCGGATAAAGAGAATAGGTGTTCCTCTGGTGATGACCTCTGTTGGTGCAGCTGTATGTTACCCCCTGCACACTGTTGCAGTTCTACAGGTGTGTAAGTGGAGGTATTTTATCAAAACACAGCAGTGATTATGATTTTGAACCATTGTTCTCTAACAATCTTTCTCTGCAGGTGACGGGTAAAAAGGTGTACTCTGCCACGTCTTTTGTTGCGTCTGCATTCAAATCCGACTCCAAAGTGGCTGGGGTTGTTCCTGATGTAAGTCTGGATGTATCTGATGTGTACATGTGCATGCAGAACTGCAGGGGCAATAAGCAGGGTTCAGAAACCGATTTTGTCTTTCTTTAATGTAGCATGCGCCAGAAGAGGCTGCCCCAGGTACAGAAGCCCCCGTGTCTGTAGTTACCCATGTTTCTCCAGCCCAGGAAAAAGACCTGGCTCCATCAGAGGTTGCCTTAGATTCAGAACGTACCCCACAAGAAGACACCACTCCAGGGGACATTACCCATGAAGTGGTCACAAATGTGTCTGAGACAACAGCATCAGAAAAACCATTTGTCGCAGATGTTAAACCTGACGCTGCCCCAGAAACGGCTCCACCAGAGGCTGTGGTAGATACAGGTGCAGAAAGTTCTACAGCTGTAGACATTACTTCTGATGTTGACAATTTGCCTGAATCTGCTGCCCCACAAGCTGAAACTGCTCCCCTTACTGTAGAGGAAACTACACCTCCTCTTCCTCCTGCTACTGCTTCTCCTGCTGTAGAGGAAACTCCTCTTCCTCCTGCTACTGCTTCTCCTGCTGTAGAGGAAACTCCTCTTCCTCCTGCTACTGCTTCTCCTGCTGTAGAGGAAACTACACCTCCTCCAGCCAATGGTACGACCCAACACTTTTTTTTTCCTGTTGTAAATGTAACCACAACATCTAGCACTTCCTTAGCCTGAGCTGCTCACCCATAGTTACACTTCCTGCTGTGAAGGAAACCACACCATTTTCCCTAACAGGTTCCAGATAATGTCAGGGATGTGATAGATTAGTGGTTAAGGTGTTGGATTACTGATCAGAAGGTTGTGAGTTTGAATCCCAGCTCCACCAACCTGTTTGGCCCCTGAGCAAGGCCCTTAATCCTCAATTGCTCATTTGTATAAAATGAGATTAAATGTATATAATCTGTATCACACAGGATGCTGAGACTCGGGAATGTTGGTTCTGATAATTGAGAGGTTCTTCCGGCTGATCATTAGTCTTGTATCTATGTTCCACTAGAACATGCCTTTTATTTTTCCTCTTAAACTTCTTGCAGAGAAGCCACGGTTCGCTCCTGACCCATCGTTACTGGATCACGGACAGGCTCATCCTGAAGACGCCGACTTGTACAGCACCCGGGGATGAAGGGAAAACCGAAGGGATGAGTGAACGAGCGTGAGAACGGAGTTGTGTGTGTTGAGGGAGGAATGGTAGAGGAACATCGCATTGTCGTTTAAGACACAGTGAACATTTTTGCTCACTTCTTCTGACCTCGAGTCAACTCGATGACACTGGAACACTTCTTGCTGCTGAATGGCGACGATACCTCGTTTAAACAGAACGAGAACATGCTGGAGGATCGAACCCGTGTTTGATGTGTCCAGCTCAAACGTTTCAGTGTTGCATCATTAAATATTATAAATGGGTGTTTGTTCATGTCCAGTAAAAATCAAGCTGTTGATCTTAAATACTGTGAGTACCTCAGTAGTTAAATAAATAAATAAACGAACCTGATCTCAATACCGTTTCACCCTCTAAACAAAATGTGCTCATTTCCATACGGTACACAGTTTCAATTCTGGAATTAAACCATTTCATTCGGCTGCATTATGTCACTTCCTGTCAGTTGAAAGGAAGTAAATTCTGTACCATATGAAATGCTGTGCAATGAAATGCAGAAACATTTTCAGAAATATTTTATTTTGCAAACTGGAATTGTATATATAAATATATATATATAAATATCTATGCAGAATTGTGAAATGAAAATAAATTAATTTGTTACAAATGTAACTGTAGCTTGATTTAACAAAAAGAGATGGAGAGAAACACGGTGCCAAAACTTTTCTTTGTTATTGATCTGAACATCGTTATTTTATGAAGCAACCCTCCAAAAAATGATTTCTTTCTCTACTTTAATAAAGTATGAAAGAAGAACACTGATATGGTATATTCCCTGAAGAGGGGCGTGGGTTTGCTTTACACAGGCGTGACGATTTCTGCCGTCCTGTACACTTTGGAGCAGACGATCTCGAACCGGTTATGACCCAGCAGACACACGTCCAACACGCACACCACCCGCTCGTCCTCCAGAGCCGGGGCGGAGCTCAGTAACGTCTCTGTATGGAGATAAACAGATGTTATTTTTTTTTAAAATGTAAATAATAAATTAAATCTAGTTGATCTACTTAAACTTGCTTGGTCAGTTTAACAAGTTGTCTTTATATGTCACATATACATTACTGCACAGTGAAATTCTTTCTTCATGTATCCCATCCTTGGGGGTTGGGGTCAAAATGCAGGGTCAGCCATGATGTAGCAGTTAGGGTGGGTTGGGGGCCTTGCTCAAGGGCCCAACAGTGGCAGTGATGGGGGTTGAACAAATGTCCAGTTGACATGGGACAAAAAAAAATCCTGGCCTAAAAGATAGACACACACCTGGTGAAAAGTTGGCCTGAGCACAGACATGACCCGCAGATAGGCATGACATCAGCGAGTTATCATGGAGACCAGTGGACGTCCCGACCGCTCGCGGATCCTCAGCACAAAACACGGGGAGAAAGAAGGAGTCGACCGCCGCCTGCTGATTTAATCCTGAAAGAAAGAACCATTCTCTTTTTATTACCTGAACTGCTAGAGGAGAATATTTACACTCGGGCACAGGATCTGCGTCTCGTACCCAGTAACGTGAGCGTGAGGTATCCTGTGAGGTGTGCGGGCATGTGTGTGCTCAAGCTGGTGTCTGAGGGATGCTCAGGGCTCCACTTGGCGGGGCTCAGGTTGATCCTGTGTAGGATGACGTCCCGGTCTTCGAAGCAGAATTTTTCCGGAACGCTCTCGCAATTAAGGGAGCTGCAGCGCACGTGATCCGTGAGGTCCTGCCTGAGTGAGGACCACACGCTGCTCTCCCATGATGCCACGGGGCGAGCGGCAGACCTCTGTGTGTCGGGAGCGCTGTTTGTCTCGCTGATGTCTGAGGGTTAATGAAGAAAAGATAAAGAATGAAGCACTAATAATACAGGATGGTGTGATTTATTCATCTCTCATCAGAGCAGTTTGAGGAAAATGTTTGATTTCTTAAAGAATAAATACTTCTTATCCATTTGTAGTTACATTTAAAGTGCACATGACCCGATCTGTTCATACAAAAACCATGACGTCAGAAAGAGTGTGTTCGTGTAAACCTGTGTGTTACAGCTGCACTGATGTGCTGTTATAACTTCTGACCAATCAGAATCCAGAATTCACCTGCAAACTATGGATGGTATGGTGGATCTGTACCTGTAGGTTGAGGTGACGATGTGTCAAGTCCATCACCGTCCTCTTCATCAGGCCCTCTGTCCATCTCCTCATCCTCACGATCTGCTTGGTTTGCCTGTCTGAGTGGGAAAAAGGGAAGTCATGATGAAAGAAATGTCCACAGATTCCTGAACATCAGACACCGGTTTGAGTATAGGTGTACATTTAATGATTATTTATTACCTTTCTAACATTCGCTTGGCTCTGGTCCAGTACTGCTTCAGCACTCCTCTATACAAACACACACAGGGACCGGAAAAATGTTCTACTGATTAAAACATCTGGAGCAAATACTAAACATTGTGGGTTTTTTTTTTGTTTTTTTCCCCCAAACTGAATAAATATATAAAAATATAGTACTGCAATAAAAAGCTCAGAACCATGTGAGTGGGCGTGGCCGAGAACTTTATCTCGCTATTCGACATTGACATTGATCAGTATTATTATATGAAATTTCTGACGCTTAATTTTAAAGGACAGATTAATGTTTTGAACCCTGAAGGGTCATCCAGCTAAAAATCCCAAAAAATGCAAAATTCAAAAATGAATAAAAAATAAGCGTATTAATAGAGAAACATGGAATGTGTGGGGAAGTCATTAATAATAATAAAATGAATGTATAATAAAAGTAATTAATAAATAAACATGCATTGTGTCACTCACTGCTCTACTCTCCTGCGCTTGAGAGAGTGTGTGGCATCACTTCGTGACGAAGACGAGGACGTCTCGCTCTGCGGTTGTGCTCCTGCGCTGAAGGAAGAGGTGGAGGCTCTGGTCACACCCACTGCGTCATGCTCCACCTGTTAACCAATAAACAAACAAAAAAATGACTATTTTCACTCTCAGTGTGCGTCATATCTTTTAGCATTAAATGTGTGTATCAGACCTGTTCACTCCGAGGTGTGGTGCCTGGTGCGTCCGGTGGCCACCGGTGGTACTGCACTGCAGCGATACGGCCCTGTAGTGCCACTCTCCTGTGTTCCCGATACTGCAGACTCTCGAGCTCCTTCCGTAGGTCACCTACGGCTAGTAATGATCCTTCACCTACACACACACACAAAGCATATTTTGGCTTCTTTAATATTTCACATGAAAAAAAAACAACTTTTCCAGAAATTTCGTCTCGTTCTTCACTCATACAGACTCCTTGGTGCGGTTTAGGACATGGCATGAGTCTAATCTAATCTACTCCAGTCTACACTACAGTTGGTCCCTGAACTTCTCTTTACATCTGAGCTCGGAGGCATGCTGTGCTGCTATAATCTGCTCATTAGCATGCATAAGCAGCATACAGAACATGGAGTGAAAGAACATGGCGTATCTCTTACTCGCTCCACTGCAGCTGGGGTTTGGTGTGAAGGTTTTTGGGGGAGGGGGGTAACAGTAATAACCCCCTACTGCCGTCTTCCTCAGTACTACGCTGTCCTTCAGAGTCTTGGTCCACTGGATGAAGGCTCTGACCTTTGGGTCGTGCACGTACGGCTGCTTCCTGTGACAGCCTGAGAGCATCAGACACACACACACACACAGAGCATCTGTTACTCCATTCAGGCTGGGTCACTGGCTGCAGCGGTCATTCTGTACACTGGTCACCTGTAGTAAAGAGCTGAGTCTCTGTGCTGCTGGTCAGATAAAGAGCAGAACCCAAACACGAGCCTGGACCCGAGCTTGAATCTGATTCTGTCTCTCGACACACACGCATATGAGTACACACGAGATATGACACTGTGGAGAGAGAGAGAGACAGAGAGAGAGACAATAACAGACAGAGGTGTGTTATTACAGTCCACAATGTGTTATTAGTGTGTGTTATTAGTGTGTGTGTGTTTAGTGTGTGTGTGTTATTAGTGTGTGTGTGTTATTAGTGTGTGTGTGTTATTACAGCGTGTTATTACAGCGTGTTATTACAGCGTGTGTGATTACAGCGTGTGTGATTACAGCGTGTGTTATTACAGCGTGTGTTATTACAGCGTGTGTGATTACAGCGTGTGTGATTACAGCGTGTGTGATTACAGCGTGTGTTATTACAGCGTGTGTTATTACAGCGTGTGTTATTACAGCGTGTGTTATTACTGCGTGTGTTATTACTGCGTGTGTTATTACTGCGTGTGTTATTACAGCGTGTGTTATTACAGCGTGTGTTATTACAGCGTGTGTTATTACAGCGTGTGTGATTACAGCGTGTGTGATTACAGCGTGTGTGATTACAGCGTGTGTGATTACAGCGTGTGTTATTACAGCGTGTGTTATTACTGCGTGTGATTACAGCGTGTGTTATTACAGCGTGTGTTATTACAGCGTGTGTTATTACAGCGTGTGTGATTACAGCGTGTGTGATTACAGCGTGTGTGATTACAGCGTGTGTGATTACAGCGTGTGTTATTACAGCGTGTGTTATTACAGCGTGTGTGATTACTGCGTGTGATTACAGCGTGTGATTACAGAGTGTGTTATTACAGCGTGTGTTATTACAGCGTGTTAGCGTGTGTTATTACAGCGTGTGTTAGCGTGTGTTATTACAGCGTGTGTTAGCGTGTGTTATTACAGCGTGTGTTATTAGTGTGTGTTATTACTGCGTGTGTTATTACAGAATGTGTTATTACTGTGTGTGTTAGCGTGTGTTATTACAGCGTGTGTTATTACAGAGTGTGTTATTACTGTGTGTGTTAGCGTGTGTTATTACAGCGTGTGTTATTACAGCGTGTGTTATTACAGCGTGTTATTACAGCGTGTGTTATTACAGCGTGTGTTATTACTGCGTGTGTTATTACAGCGTGTGTTATTACAGCGTGTGTTATTACAGCGTGTGTTATTACAGAGTGTGTTATTACTGTGTATGTTAGCGTGTGTTATTACAGCGTGTGTGATTACAGCGTGTGTGATTACAGCGTGTGTGATTACAGCGTGTGTGATTACAGCGTGTGTTATTACAGCGTGTGTTATTACAGCGTGTGTTATTACAGCGTGTGTTATTACAGCGTGTGTGATTACAGCGTGTGATTACAGCGTGTGATTACAGCGTGTGTGATTACAGCGTGTGTTATTACAGCGTGTGTTATTACAGCGTGTGTTATTACAGCGTGTGTTATTACAGCGTGTGATTACAGCGTGTGATTACAGCGTGTGTTATTACAGCGTGTGTTATTACAGCGTGTGTTATTACAGCGTGTTAGCGTGTGTTATTACAGCGTGTGTTATTACAGCGTGTGTTATTACAGCGTGTGATTACAGCGTGTGATTACAGCGTGTGTTATTACAGCGTGTGTTATTACAGCGTGTGTTATTACAGCGTGTGTTATTACAGCGTGTTAGCGTGTGTTATTACAGCGTGTGTTAGCGTGTGTTATTACAGCGTGTGTTATTAGTGTGTGTTATTACTGCGTGTGTTATTACAGAATGTGTTATTACTGTGTGTGTTAGCGTGTGTTATTACAGCGTGTGTTATTACAGAGTGTGTTATTACTGTGTGTGTTATTACTGTGTGTGTTAGCGTGTGTTATTACAGCGTGTGTTATTACAGCGTGTTATTACAGCGTGTGTTATTACAGCGTGTGTTATTACAGCGTGTGTTATTACAGAGTGTGTTATTACTGTGTATGTTAGCGTGTGTTATTACAGCATGTGTTATTACAGCGTGTGTTATTACAGCGTGTTAGCGTGTGTTATTACAGCGTGTTAGCGTGTGTTATTACAGCGTGTGTTATTAGTGTGTGTTATTACTGCGTGTGTTATTACAGAATGTGTTTAGTGTGTTATTACTGCGTGTGTTATTACTGCGTGTGTTAGTGTGTGTTATTACTGCGTGTGTTATTAGTGTGTATTACTGCGTGTGTTATTACAGAATGTGTTAGTGTGTGTTATTACTGCGTGTGTTATTAGTGTGTGTTATTACTGCGTGTGTTATTACAGAATGTGTTATTGCAAAGTGTGCTATTGCAGTGTGTGTTATTACAGTGTACGTTATTACAGTGTGTGTTATTACAGAAGTGTGTTACTGTAGAGTAAACTCTTACTGGGACAGATGTTGTTAAAGATCTCGGGCTGAGAAGAGGCAAAAATCTCCAGGATAAAGGGAGAGTCTGAGGTTCCGTCCACTGCATGAACCCACCGATGTGTCCAGAACTTGTTTTATTAGTGTGCGTTACTACAGTGTGCATTACTACAGTGTACGTTATTACAGTGTGTTACTACAGTGTGTGTTATTACTGCATATTACTACAGTGTACGTTATTAAAGTGTGTTATTAGTGTGTTATTACAGTATACGTTAGTAACGTGTATGTTATTACAGTGTGTGTTAGTGTTACTACAGTGTGTGTTATTACAGCATGTTATTAGTGTGTTATTAGTGTGTGTTATTACAGTGTGTTATTACTGCGTGTTACTACAGTGTGTGTTATTACTGCGTGTTACTACAGTGTGTGTTATTACTGCGTGTTACTACAGTGTGTTACTAGTGTACGTTATTACAGTGTGTTATTACTGTGTGTTACTACAGTGTACGTTATTACAGTGTGTGTTATTAGTGTGTGTTATTACAGTGTTTTATTACTGTGTGTGTTATTACAGCGTGTGTTATTACAGCGTATGTTATTGCAGTGTGTTATTACTGTGTTACTACAGTGTACGTTATTACAGCGTGTGTTATTACAGCGTGTGTTATTACAGAAAGTGGTATTACAGAAAGTGGTATTACAGAAAGTGGTATTGCAATGTGTGCTATTGCAGTGTGTGTTTTTACTGCGTATGTTATTACAGTGTGTTATTACAGCATGTGTTAGTACAGCGTGTGTTATTACAGAAAGTGTTATTGCAATGTGTGCTATTGCAGTGTGTTATTAGTGTGTGTTATTACTGCGTGTGTTTTTACTGCCTATGTTAGTACAGCGTGTGTTAGTACAGCGTGTGTTAGTACAGCGTGTTAGTACAGCGTGTGTTAGTACAGCGTGTGTTAGTACAGCGTGTGTTAGTACAGCGTGTTTTAGTACAGCGTGTTTTAGTACAGCGTGTGTTATTACTGCATGTGTTATTAGTGTGTGTTATTACAGCATGTTATTACAGTGTGTGTTATTAGTGTGGGTTATTACTGCGTGTGTTATTACAGCGTGTGTTATTACAGCGTGTGTTATTACAGCGTGTGTTATTACAGCGTGTGTTATAACTGCATGTGTTATAACTGCATGTGTTATTACAGCGTGTGTTATAACTGCATGTGTTATTACAGCATGTTATAACTGCATGTGTTATTACAGCGTGTGTTATTACAGCGTGTGTTATTACAGCGTGTTATTACAGCGTGTGTTATTACAGCGTGTGTTATTACAGCGTGTGTTATTACAGCGTGTGTTATTACAGCGTGTGTTATTACAGCGTGTGTTATAACTGCATGTGTTATAACTGCATGTGTTATTACAGCGTGTGTTATAACTGCATGTGTTATTACAGCGTGTTATAACTGCATGTGTTATTACAGCGTGTTATAACTGCATGTGTTATTACAGCGTGTTATAACTGCATGTGTTATTACAGCGTGTTATAACTGCATGTGTTATTACAGCGTGTTATAACTGCATGTGTTATTACAGCGTGTGTTATTACAGCGTGTGTTATTGCAGCGTGTTATTACAGCGTGTTTTATTACAGCGTGTTTTATTACAGCGTGTTTTATTACAGCGTGTGTTATTACTGCGTGTGTTATTACTGCGTGTGTTATTACAGCGTGTGTTATTACAGCGTGTGTTATTACAGCGTGTGTTATTACAGAAAGTGTTATTGCAATGTGTGCTATTGCAGTGTGTTATTACAGAAAGTGTTATTACAGTGTGTGTTATTACAGCGTGTGTTATTACAGCGTGTGTTATTACAGAAAGTGTTATTACAGAAAGTGTTATTGCAGTGTGTGTTATTACAGCATGTTTTATTACTGCCTGTGTTAGTACAGCGTGTGTTAGTGTGTTATTACAGTGTGTGTTATTACAGCGTGTGTTAGTACAGCGTGTGTTATTACAGAAAGTGTTATTGCAATGTGTGCTATTGCAGTGTGTTATAACTGCATGTGTTATTACAGTGTGTGTTATTACTGCGTGTTAGTACAGCGTGTTAGTGTGTTATTACAGCGTGTGTTAGTACAGCGTGTGTTATTACAGCGTGTGTTAGTACAGCGTGTGTTATTACAGCGTGTGTTATTACAGCGTGTGTTATTACAGCGTGTGTTATTGCAATGTGTGCAATTGCAGTGCGTTATAACTGCATGTGTTATTACAGTGTGTGTTATTACTGCGTGTTAGTACAGCGTGTTAGTGTGTTATTACAGCGTGTGTTAGTACAGCGTGTGTTATTACAGCGTGTGTTATTACAGCGTGTGTTATTGCAATGTGTGCAATTGCAGTGCGTTATAACTGCATGTGTTATTACAGTGTGTTATTACAGTGTGTTATTACAGTGTGTTATTACAGTGTGTTATTACAGCGTGTTTTATTACTGCGTGTGTTATTACAGCGTGTTTTATTACTGCATGTTATTACTGCGTGTGTTAGTACAGCATGTTATTACAGCGTGTGTTATTACAGCGTGTTATTACAGAAAGTGTTATTGCAATGTGTGCTATTGCAGTGTTATAACTGCATGTGTTATTACAGTGTGTTATTACAGCGTGTTTTATTACTGCGTGTTATTACTGCGTGTGTTAGTACAGCGTGTTATTACAGCGTGTGTTATTACAGCGTGTGTTATTACAGCGTGTGTTATTACAGCGTGTGTTATTGCAATGTGTGCTATTGCAGTGTTATAACTGCATGTGTTATTACAGCGTGTGTTATTACAGCGTGTTTTATTACTGCATGTGTTATTACAGCGTGTTATTACAGCGTGTTATTACAGCGTGTTATTACAGCGTGTTATTACAGCATGTTTTACTACTGCGTGTTATTACTGCGTGTGTTAGTACAGCGTGTTATTACAGCATGTGTTATTACAGCATGTGTTATTACAGCGTGTGTTATTACAGCGTGTGTTATTACAGCGTGTGTTATTACAGCGTGTTATATTACAGCGTGTTATATTACAGCGTGTTATATTACAGCGTGTTATATTACAGCGTGTTATTACAGCATGTTTTACTACTGCGTGTTATTACAGCGTGTGTTATTACAGAAAGTGTTATTGCAATGTGTGCTATTGCAGTGTGTTATAACTGCATGTGTTATTACAGCGTGTTATTACAGCGTGTTATTACAGCGTGTTATTACTGCGTGTGTTATTACTGCGTGTGTTATTACTGCGTGTGTTATTACTGCGTGTGTTATTACTGCGTGTGTTATTACTGCGTGTGTTATTACTGCGTGTGTTATTAGTGTGTTATTACAGCATGTTTTACTACTGCGTGTTATTACTCCGCGTGTTAGTACAGCGCGTGTTAGTACAGCGCGTGTTAGTACAGCGCGTGTTAGTACAGCGCGTGTTAGTACAGCGCGTGTTAGTACAGCGCGTGTTAGTACAGCGCGTGTTAGTACAGTGTACATTATTACAGTGTGTGTTATTACAGAAGTGTATTACTGTAGAGTAAACTCTTACTGGGACAGATGTTGTTAAAGATCTCGGGCTGAGAAGAGGCAAAAATCTCCAGGATAAAGGGAGAGTCTGAGGTTCCGTCCACTGCATGAACCCACCGATGTGTCCAGAACTTCTCCGGGACTGTATCACAAACATATACACACAAATGTAAAGACACACAGCTCTCTGCACATGTCCATTCTGAGTGTATGAAAGCATTGTGTTTTGTCCGGTCACGACTCGTACACGTGTTTCCTTTGTTTCGGATTCGCTCCACGCGACTGACGTACGTCACCAGGCCGATGATGTCACACGCCTGGTTGTTCTCCAGCCTCTCCACTTCAGATCTGATGGAAGGAACCAAAGGGGAACGAACATCATATGGAAACTCTATGGAAAAGGCTTTTATAAATGCTAAATAAAAGGAAACACTTGTTCTTTACACTCAGAACAGATTTAGGCCACGCCCCCTTCTTCAGTCTAACACTGGTCACAGTGTGTATTACACAATATCTTAGCTATTCTTTCATGTCATAACAAAAAGAGGTAACTTGCCTGAGCAGCCTCAGGTGTGTGTGTATGTGTGTGTGTGTGTGTGTGTGTACCTGGTAGAGAAATTGTAGGTGACCTCCGGTAAGTTCCACTGAGGCTGAACGCTTTTAGGAGGAATTACAGTGATGATAGCAGTCGGATTCCAGGGATTCAAGCAGATCTCTGTTTCATAGCAAAACACACACACACACAAACACACACACAGAGTCTTTCAAACTTTTCTTTCCTTTCCTTTTTCCGTGAGTGAGTGTTGCGAGAGCTCCAGGTATCATCTGATCCAGGATTGTGGTGTTCTGCACTGTGATGGACGTGATGTCCTGTGCGTGAGGGTCAGAGAGGTGGTCAGTACCTGTGGACCTGTAGAAGACGAGGGGCAGTTTGTCGAGCTGAGGTCTGGAGCGGTTCTGGTAGCTGCGTTTCAGTGTGAATTTCTGCAAGTAAAGAACCGAGCCCACGACCAGCCGCTGATACCATTCAGGACACAGGTCATTCCACAGGACCATGGACATGACACCGCTCTGATCGGCCACCTCAAAGTACGCCTGGAACATGCAAGCACACACAAACACACACACTGACTCCCATTAACTGCTGTTACACCTTACACATATAAACTGAGTTAAAACGCTTTCAGTTTTATTTCCTTTCCTCACCTGAAAGGGGAA